>NC_034409.1:127334795-127454210 GCF_002078875.1 Numida meleagris
AAAGAAAGAAAGAAAGAAAGAAAGAAAGAAAGAAAGAAAGAAAGAAAGAAAGAAAGAAAGAAAGAAAGAAAGAAAGAAAGAAAGAAAGAAAAAAAACTGAGGAATTTCTGGCTAATAGTATATATAATAATAATACAATCAGTTTAAATTCCACACCTTTGACTCCAGTGCTGCTGAATGTGTTAAAACTAGTGGGAGCCACAACCACAGTTTTAATTAAATCTATTGGAAAAGCAAAGCAAAGCAAGATGGTGGTAAAAATAGATACATTCATAGACATCTTGTCTACCCTGTGGCTCCCAGCAGTGGGAATTTTTTTTTTCTGCACACTTCCACAAATCAAAAAGACCTATAGGCATGGACATGAGTTATTTTACAACCATGGTAGGAGGGCCAACCACTTCTTAAAAGGGTAGGTTTCCATAGTTTAGACAAGTCTTAAGGAATTTAACTAGCAATGAAAATGAATCCCTGGCCGATACTAGTAGTTTCTGAAATGGTATCTAAAAGTTGTGTCTGGTCTGCCATACTCTTCACCTTTTTTTTCCATTTAGTTCAAGAGAACCTCTGGCTGCAAGTTTCATCCATGTTTTTTCATGTGATCCAAATGAGTGTTACTCAGTTTACAGGTCTACCTGAGTAAAACCTGCAGAAACGTGTGACTACTGCAATAGTGCCAACTCCTACAGATATCACATTTGACAAACAGAATGATTAAATTAGCACAGACATTTTAATTTTCATCCATAAGCTCTCTCATTAGTGAACTACCTTCTGCTCTTGGGAGATTTAGATAAAACAACCTATAGAAAATTGCGGTGACCATAGGTAAGGAAGTCTGTTGGTTAGTGATCATGGAACAAAATAGCTTCCCCAAGCTGTGCAACTACCTAAGGATATTAAAGGAAAATGTGTAGCTCTATTTGCCTAATTTGCACTTGCACAAAGGCAAAATTATGGCACTGATAATTTGATGACCAGGGCAGAAAACATTTATTTCAATTGCTCTAAATTCTAAGAAAAGGAATTTGAAACTTCTGTCTTTCTATAGCAATATAAAAGGATGTTAGAACTAGAGATTTTTCCTCTAAGTTGTCCAGGGTCTTTAAAAAGTCAGTGTATCCTGTTTGTTTATATAATATATTGAACAATATTTCCCTTGGTACCATCTTCAAATGCCAGATTAGTTCTGTGCTGTGTAACCACCATGGGAAACAAAGGATTAAGAAGAAAATCTGTCCTCCAAAGAAAGCTTGTTACCTGAACCCCATGTTAATCTGCTTCAAGCACTAGAAACACCACCGTATTTCAGCTGCAGGGAGAAGATCACTGTTTAGATGTCCCCACCAAAGTGAAGAGCTGTTTATCTTTCCATGAGAAGGCTTCTTATTGTACGCTTACCTGACTACTCATTTTTTTTCTGGTTGTTTTGTTTTTTTCTTTTTCTTTTTCTTTTTTTTGTTTGGTTTGTTGCTGTTTTTGTTTCTTTTTTTTTCAGCCTGGGTCAACGTCACTTTAGAAAATTTAAGAATTTTATGAAGATGAACAATGCAGGTGATACTTTCAGCTCAAGCTATTATCTCAGCCTGGCAGTGCAGTGGAATTTTTGTGGTTAGTGTTGGAAGCTGCAGTGAAGTTTTTGGCACCTGGGCCATACATAACCACTCCTCACATGCATCCCCTCTCCTGCCCTCTTTCAGACACAGGACTCTCTTTGGCTGGGACCCCCAGCAGGCTCCAGACCTCTGTCCCATATAGGAGAAGTAAGATACCTAGCTCTGAATTGCTGGGGCAATTGAAGTGAAGGTGAAGTGAGAGTGCCTCAAGAGAGATTGGGGGTAGAAAGGTACGGTCTCCCAGTTAATGGAAAGCTGTGTATCTCCACCAGCACCCATTGAACCACATGCAAGCCAGTGATCATCCCTCAAAAGTAGTCTGTTGTCCTATGCTGTCTGCCATATAGGTTTCTACTCTGCTCCCACCTCCGCCCAGAACAGCACACATCTGCCCATTGAACACATACTTTTCTCCCCTTTAAAATCCTGGTTTCCCTCCTCACTCCAGAGCAGCACTAACTTCAAAGGATTTACACAAGAGACACCCATGATAGGCTCTGGATGAAGCTGCTGACTTCAGCAAAGACACTGAAGGTCTTAGGGCTTAAGTTCTCTGTGCTAATATATTAATGATAATTCAATATTTACAGCATGAGAAATTGAGTGCCTTTTTTTTTTTTTAAGGAAAACAACACATTGTGCTCCAAGGGCTAGCATCAAAATCTTTCAAGGTTGATTGCAGCTACATATCATCAATATAACTCTGCAAACTTAAGAAATATTTCTGATATTTTATCACTGGTAGCAGAAAGGGCCAAATTCTGCTTGCTTTATGGCTACCAGTATTTTTCTTGACCTTAGCAGACCTGTTCAGTTCGGCCCAGGGAGAAAGGTTTGTTCCTCAGACATGAAATCTTAGAGATTATCAAAGGGAAGAAACCAGGCAAAACAGCTCCTGTGTAAACTGTGTGCCTTCAGGAATGTTTGAGCTAACTGAGCACTCCAGAAAAATGTGCACTGAGATGTCTGGCACTGGGAGTGCTGGGGGCACTCCCACCATCCGCAGAGGTGGTGCGACACAGATGCGGCAATGCACATTTCACCACATTGCCCACAAATGCGACATAGAAGCTGTAGAGGAATAAATTTATTTCCTGTCCCTTTGGTTGACAGCCTTTCAGTCACAGCTGCCTGCAGTAACAGGAAATGTTATAGAAATTTTAGTCGTAACTCCATATTCCAACTGAATATCAATCTGCGTGCACTCACATAATCACATCTCACCACCACATAGTTGCCTTTTTCCAATAATAATAAGGAAAGAGTTGACCAGTGAGGAAGGAGGCTCAGAAATGAGAGCTGGAGAAGTGTTCAGAAGGTCACTGCTCCATCACAGTGTGTCTGTGTGGCTTTGCCTAACCTTACCTGCTTAAAGTACATAGGGACATCAGGGGAGCAGCTACCCAGAACTCTACAGAAAGGCTGTTACATTATAAGCTGTAGTGCTTAAATAGGTGAAACCTAAAATAAGTGAAATAAATTCAGACCTTAGTGAGCATTGACAATCCTCCCTCAGTCACTGTTTTTTACTTCATAACTAATATGTAAAAAATAACATTTTGCCACTCAGAGGGGAGTTGTCTGGATACCTTTGAGAAAGATGGTGACAGCTTAGGTACTGCAGTAAGAGAAACTGCATGAAAACCCTACATTCAGGAGGATAATTACGTGGGTGCTTTTCTTCCGGAAACCCCATTGCAATCAGTAGCAAAGCAGAAGAAAATCTTTTGTTTCTTTTTTTTTCTTTTTAATTTACATTTTAATTTTTTTTCTTTTTCCGTTTTTTTTTTCCTTACAATGACGTTTCTTTTACCCTTCTCTTTCAAAGCTTCCTTAAGACAATAGGAATGTCATGGATCACACTGGGTAGAATTCAAATTGAGGTCTATGAGATGCTGCAAGCGACATTTAAACTTTGATCATCAGCTTGTCCAACTTCCTCTGTTATTCTTGACTTCACAGTGGGTGAAATGAAAGTAGCCTGAGTAAAAAGTACTTTATGTAAAATATTTCCCCAAGCTCCATGTGCAATTAAATTATTATTTCCCTGTGCTAACTCCAGTCCTGAACATGCAATGACTGCTCTGCTAATGGACAATTCCAATATTTGGCAGGATGAGGTTATTCACTCAGAGCTGCTTGCAAAAGGCTCATGTTAGAATTCCATGTTTGGGAACTAATTACTAGTCATAGGTTAATAATTTATGACAAAAATCACATTTGCTGAACTTACCTATCTGTTCACAGATTGTTTCTGAACAAACTGACTCTGTCAAATGTATTTATTATTAAAAAAAAAGCATTCATTATTCTTCAAGTTCTTGATCGGCATGTAGACTGCACAGTGTTCAGATATTTCTAAGGTGTGAAATTGGAGTTGCATGATATACATTCCAGCATGCTGGTTAGCTGAGAATCAGCTTACTTAAGCAAATACTTGCAATTACCAGTTTCTCTCTCCTTCTGTAAATATTTTGTAGCCTTTACATGTGCCCCTCTGTATGTATATCTGCTAAATAACCACCACAAGCAACTACAAAGAGGCAGGGACTTAACCAAACTCTCTCCAGCCCAGAAGACTATGCTTTTTTTATTATTACAGTACTGAACTATGGGTTGCAAAATAAAGTCTTTCAAAAGCAGATAGCATCTAGTCTAGATAAGTCAGATGGTGAATGGTGAATACTGTCTTGATCCAGTTACAAATTGCACCACAGAGAGGAAAAACAGGCAGAAAGCTTTTCTATTTTCAGCTGCATTTTTTGTGCTGTTCACAAGATTTACTCCCAGCTGTGGCAAAATGAATTATAATTCCACTTTGCCCTTGTACAATTTAATATGTAACTTTAAGATATTGACCCCAATTTCTTACAAAATTATGAGAAGTGTCATTTTCCTACACAGACATTCTATGATGCTCATATAACCATCTCAAACCTTAGTTTCTGAGTAGGAATCTGAAAATGGGGGTCCAAGTTTTCCATAGTGTAGAGACCTCTAAAGTGTATTTAATTTTAAATTTTTAAAGAATTCTAAATTATTTACATATCAATATGGAGGAATGTGCCAATGAGTTTTTTTGAAATTGGAATTAACTATGAGACATCCCCAGTGCAAACCAGATATTGTCCTGGAAAATTTTACTGAAATGAAACATAAAAATATCCTCAAATTATTAGATGTCATGAGAAAAAGAAAACATGTTTTTTGTGTTGATCATCTCTCTGATGTTGTCTGTACAATGCACAGCCTACTTTTTGCTCCCTTAAAGAGGACAGACAGTTTTTCTCTCTGGCTCATTTATGTACCATGAATCATGTTATATTTGCTGTAGAGAATTGTACAGTTCAGGGAAGGGGCAGACAGTGAAACAAGAAGAGCAGGAAAGGATCCAAACAATCATTAGTTAGTCCCCCAGGTGAAAAATTCAGAAATGCAGAAACTATCAGTTGCATAAGCTAAAATCTGAAGACCAAACAGTGCCAGAGAACTCCTGCAGTTTCATGAAAAGCTAGCAGACCCTGTGGACTTAGAGCTATCAGCACATATGATTACGTTCTTTGCAAGAACTGAACCACCTACACTTCTACAGAAAAATGCTATTGGTAAGCAAGCACCTGTCTCATATAGCCCAGATGTATTTGTCTGCAAATCCTGCTTTTCTAGAGGAAAAGATACAAGTACCTTCGCAAGATGCTGTTAGCCTGGAACAGCCTAAGATACTGTAAGAAGTGATCCTCACCTTCAGGGATGAGCTGTAGGCAATGTAAAAAGAAAAGGCCATCGCTAAATGTTGTTTAGTACTCTTCTCAGTGCAGTTATTGGCAAACAAATAACGTGTAGCTTAAAGCATTTGTAGCTAAATTATTTCTTCTTGAGTGCCTGCCTGATTCTGAAATCCCTGTTCAGACACAGCATCTAGCAGTTTTGAGTATAGGAATGAGCAGCACTAAGCAGTAAGACCTAGAGCTTGCATATAGCTTACAACTGAGAAAATGGAGCACACAGAACTATAAATACCCAAACTGCCTAACAGCTAAGCAAATTAAATCTCTATGTTTGTACATAGAGAAATTTACTTGTTGCAAGCTAAAGCAGTGATGAGTGAGCTTTTATGAACTGGATAAGAAGAAAGACCTTTTTCTCTGGTTAAAGACAGCTCAAAGGATTCTCAGAGCTTAAATCATCCAAAAAATCAAATCAGCCACTTCTTCAGTTGGGTGCTCAACTGAAAAAATGAAAGAAACTAGGATGACAAATGCAATATTTCAATGTTACACATCACACAAAAAGAGGGACACCTAAAAAAAAAGGGCAAAGAAAATAAAGTCTTCAGTTGCTACACTGCAGAATTTGTTCACAAGCCAGAGGAGTCTGAGGTTCTCTTTGCTGAGGAGAAATGCACTGCAAATAACAAGGGTGCAAGTGGAGAGGTCTGTCTTAAAAACAATTTCCCTTCACTTTGAGTTATTCCCAACGAAGTACAATCTTTAGGATATGTATGGGATCACTGTCCTATGAAAGTGCAGGAGTGGTAGCCTCTGTGGGCTTCCTGATGATGAATAAAAGCAGAATACAGAGTGAATCACTCTGCAATATGTGAAGAGAAATACTGGACTTCTACTGGGCTTTCGAGTTTTGCAGGCAGATGTTGAAGGATTCTTGTAGCCAGTAGTAAAACAATGGTAAAGATTCCAGAAGATATTGATGATGAAGCACTGTTACAAACATTGCTGAAGCATGAAGTCATTGAATGTTAAACTTCATTACAGTGGTTAAAGGTGAACTAATCACTAAGCTGAAAGTTGGTGGTTACACAGGACTCTGAAAAAGGTTAACTTCTAACTAATCTGCAAAACATTATGAAGATTAAATAATGAATGTTATGTAATTGAAGTGACAGCAGAAATGTAAGCAGAGTATGTAAATGAAAACTTAAAATTTTCAAGACCAGTTTATTAGTAGACCAGAAAATTTGTATTCCATCACCAAGACAGGTCAATTCTGTGTTAAAGTTCACCTGGGAATGACAGTAACTTTACTTGATATTTATATATATAAATGTGCATAACATACCAAGTATGTATTTGTGTACATAATTACTTTGTGTTGTGTACAGAATGCATGTTTTCTGTCAAAGTATTTTAAATTCATAATCAAGTGTATAAAATAAGTGGTGTAAGGTCATGTACTTGGGGACTAACAGCAAGAATTTCTGCTAAGGCCAAATCAGTTTCAAATAAGAGGGATGGAGAGAGATCCAGGTATGGTAATCAGACTGCAATAAGACATTTTTCTGTCCATTTGTTTCCCCTTTGCCTCCAGACCATTGTGTAATGAAAAACTTCAGGAGCATTGTGGTGTAAGCAATTTGCTAGTTCACAGAGAAAGACGGGTGCTTCCTGGTTAGAGAAGTGCAGAATGTGGTCAATAACAGCGCTGCATTCTGCTCATCCAGATGATTCTGTCGTGATTACTTCTTCTCCCCTTCAGTGTGTCCCTTCTCCAAAACAAAGGGTCCCAATCTTTCTTGTCTTCCTTTTTAAGGCAGTTGTTCTATCTTCTCTTTACATTTCCTCTCCCCTATTGCCTCCAACTCCACTAAGTCCTTTCTGCAACACGCATTCAGGACTGCACACACAGCAGTGAAGTGTAGCACATCCCAGCTTAATACTATGGCAAAATGATGTCCTCGGCCCTGCTTTGGAGCCCTTTCTGATGATATCCAATGCTACTGCCTTTTGTTTGCCACCATACAGAGGTAACAGATTTGGAAACCAACCAGCTGTGACTCCAAGGTCTCTTCCTTGAGCTGTGACTGCCAGCTCTGAGTTCAGCACATGCAGACAAAGAGTTAATTGCGTTCCTAAATTCGCTACTTCAATATACTTTCTATAGGAAAGGCTTTCTGCCACCTTTAACACCACCTGCATCTTTGTGAAGACTTCTTGATCCCTGAGAAATAAAACCAGTACCAGCACTGTTCCCTATGGAGGATTTTCCTGCAGTCCAAAAGTAGCTCAGCTTCTTTAATGATCTTGATGTGGAACCCTGTTGATATCTTTCTGAAGATTAAATATGTTGCCTGTCCTGGCTCCCTTTTATCCATGTGCTCAATGACTCCTCTGTAGAAGTGCCAAGTGTTGGCATGGGAGGATTTCCTTTTGTGTCCAGTGCACTGTGTTTACCACTTTCCTCAAGGATTTCACACATTGTTGCAGACTCTACCAATTTACCAGGAAGGGAATTCAAATTCAATGACCAGTAATTTCCACGATTCCCATTAAAACCTTTTTATGTTTATAGCTCACCTGGTATATAATATTTCTATACATTTTCATACTGTGAGACTCAGGAGCGCCTCCCGTCTGCCTCAGCCATGTATATGCACAGCTTTATCCCATTCCCTCTGTCAGTCCATGGTGGTCTTTATGTACAAAGGAAACCAAGACATGCAGTACAGAGAGATGTGAAGTAATTCATCAGTCACAACTACAACAAGGATGAAGGGATGTAGCGCAGAACAAACTTGCCCAGTTGGCCTGTTATTACTGTGCTTTGTACCCCAGAAAAGAATGGTAACTAAGTGGTACCACAGAAGGCAGGGAATGCAGAGAAGCGGAGTCCACACAGCAGCAATTTAGTGGCATTTCATAGGGTAAAGGAGAAAGCAGAAGGATCTGGGCCTTTGTGTACAGTGCAGTGGGGCTACGGACAGCCCATAATGCTCCATCTCTGCCACCCCTCATGGTCACCGTGCCCCTACTCCACGTGGCTCCATCCCACAATGCCATCCTTCCTGAAATGATCCCTGTGGGCTTCCCACAGGCTGCAGCCATTGAGATGGGAACCCCAGTGTCAACGGTTTATGGGCAGGTTCAGCCTGGTTCTGTGACTACTGCAGCAGGGGACCCACCGACCCATGCCCTGGGAAAGGGAAAAGGGAAAAAGGGTAGGGAGATGGGCCTAAAAACAAAACAGCGGCAATGATCTGAGGAGAAACAAACTAATTTACTAAATAAGATATCAGAATGCAACATAACACAATATAATACAATATAATTACAATTTAAGCTAGTAAATCCAATAAAATGAGAGAGTGTGTCCAAAAACAAAAAGAGGCCTTACTCTAATGCCGACGGTGAGATGGCTAGGGAGCGAGATGCTGCAGGGATGAGAAGATGGGAAGAGAAGTCTCATGATATGCGAACAGTTTTTATCTTTCCCTCTGAATGGAAAATGGTAACAAAACAGCAAAGTCCTCTGGGAGATGTAGTTCTTCTTTTCTGAGAACCAGGTACTCGGAAATATCCACGATCCACGGAACTGGAGCATTAACTCTTTAACTCCCAGTGCACTACATGATGTTATGATGTGGAATACCAATAACCAAAAAATCAGAAAACCATGACAGGGTTTTAGGAAAAAAAGGGATTTGCCTGAGTGTGCTTACTGTGGGACAGACCTGGACATGCCCAAATGAGCAAAGTGCCCTATAGGCATCTCATGGAGAAAAATAACATTGAATAGCTTTGTATGCCCTAAGATGCTGTGGAGTGTGTAGTTAGTTAGTCATGGAGCACTTCAATTTGCCTGCTATAACAATGCTGCTGCCACCCCACAACCACACAGTCAGCATAAGGGCAGCTAGCTGACCATTGGTGTGGACCTAGCCTTCAGGATTGGAGAAGGATAACCTCTGTGCTGGAAAGAATTTGAGTTTCAAGATAATTCCAGAAAGAAAACAAAAACAATCATAGAATCATAGAATTAGAAAGGTTGGAAAAGACCTACAAGATCATCCAGTCCAACCATCCACCTACCACCAATATAACCACACTAAACCATGTCTCTCAACACAACGTCTAAAATAGAATTGTAGGAGGACGGATATCTCTTTCCAGAAAAGGCTGAAGATACCTTTAGGCAAGCTACTCAGAACCCACAGTGCTCCCTGTCTAATAGGGTTGTATGTCTGACATATGGGAAAGTCACCACTATTCAGCCAACACTCTTGGTGCTTTTTATGCTACTCATTCAGGTAGATAATAATAACATTGACAAGAATTAACCTGAACTGGTCAAAAGTGATATAAAACTAATGACCATGTGATGTTTTAGATGTAATAAACCTTAATAAATTTGGATGAGTCTTAAGAAGACTCCTAACTGCTTGTATAATCAGGTTTTAAAATGGTCTCCCAGATGCAGTGAGAAAAACTAACTTTTCCTTATTAATTTAACCTGTCTACTTCAGTTCACTTGTAGTGAAATGGGGATAGCATTAACTTAGCTCTTTAGAACAACCTATGGTCTAATTACATAAATCTTCTGACGTAACTTGATCATGAAGATTACTAAGTATTTTGCCCTACTGCAGTGTGGTATGTATACATGCAAACTAGTTATTGCTCTGTGGTCCCTTGTGGTAACTCAGTTTGAGGGCACAGCTCATTCCTGATACGCAGTGTAGATTCCTTGATTTAGTGCCTGTTTACAGTTTCTTCTAAAATATAGATTCATTCCTATTGTAATTTTCTACTTAGTGCACATTTCTCCTTCATTAGAAAGAAGTAGAGATTGAATTCAATTTCTTCATTGTATGTTTTGTAGCTTGTCTGAGGCTCTGAGTCTGATTTTGACATATCTCTTCCACCTTGGAGTGATCTCTCAACTAAACAATAAACAGGACTTTAAATCTGAACATATAAATTAGCCACAGGGATTTAAAATAGACTTTATGACCTATGACTGTAAAATTGTATGTATTGTTATACACCTCTCTGTGGGACTGTTTGATCACTTTATTATTTATAGATTAAAGAACATTGTTGCTAATTAATACTGTTCTAATTGTTAGCAGTGTATACGTGCTTTCTTTGATGTTTTTTTGATCCTGTATTTTGGGGATTTCACTTACTAATTTTTTGGATGATTTGGGATTTTGGAACCTGTGTTTTCAAGCCCTTGTTTCATTTTCTTATTACTGAGGTCTTTTCGAACTTTGCTTCTCATCACACCATTCTCTTTTATTTTTAGTCAAGTCTTATGAAATGGGGCAGCCCCAATTAGTTCCTTAACATTATACCAGTAGATTCACTTTTTCATTGTCTTTTGAAAACATGGATCAGTATAGAGGTTAATACTGTGTTGCCTATATCACATTAGCCTTTTATTGTAGCTTGTTAGTAAGCTCTCCATTAAATGCAATATAAGGATTTTAGGATAATCATCAGGGGCAACCTAGAGGTCTGCTAACATTTAAGTCAGTTTCTCTGATTAAGACTTTCTCCTACAATCTATTGAATGCACATTTTTCGTAGCAAGTACATAGCAAGTACAGTCACAGCTTGTGAATCTCTCCCTCAGTATCTGCCAGATGAGTATTTGAGTTCCCTAGGTCAGACCGCATGATTGTACCAGTTCTTACCAATCTGAAAATGTATAGATTTTAAAATTCAATCCCAATTTTTGAATGCTTAGATCAGAGAACTCTGACTTCAGCAGATTCCTAAGATAATATAGTTACTATATAGACCTTTGTGTCACTACACTCACTCACTAACATGTTTCACAAATCCATTATGACCAACATAGACAAAATGAAACACTTGTCAGGTTTGTTGCTTTATTTCTTTATTGGTCAGCACAAATTTAAGCTTTTCATCAGAAAAAATAGTTTTATTATAAAATTCTCCACCTATCATTCAACATTTAGAATTCACGTTCATCACAAACTCTTAATTTATTTATAGAACATGATACCACATTTTTTAAAATATTGAAATAATTGTACAATATTTCTCATATAAGGCATTAGGCAGACAACTACAGCTAAGTTATAATTAGTTCCATTGTGAGTTTCAGCTTCAAAGAAACTCAAAACTTCTAAGAAAAAATTCAGCTGACTCTACCAAGCTTTGCCTACGTGCTATGGCCTAAATCCACTGAAAGAATTAGGGGTCTAACAGCAACTGTAAACATCTAAGTCCAAAATGTAGATCTTCAAAACCCCAGCTGAGCTGGTGCTTTACCCTAGAGGAAGATAGTTTTCTTCCCATGGCACCTACATTTCTGCTAATAATGTTCTCTAGATATGTAAAACCACGTGTAGAAAGAAACAAAGGAATTAGGAAAGTCTCTAGCAGGAATTAGGTAAATACCTTTTTGTCTGTATGCCAAACTGTAACCCTGGAAATCTCCATTAAGCTGTCACCTGACCTGGCAGACACTAATCACAACCAAGCAGCATTCCCTTCCTATAAGTTTCAGCAGGAAAAATGTAACTTCTCTCTGCAAGGGCTGTGATATACTTAAATTTTCAACTAAGACTTGGCTCCTGCTTTGGCTAACTGGCATCTAGAAACTTGGTTTTCACTGGTTAAATCTTCTGAGGTATGTCCACACTGCTGGCTGATAAAGGGGATAAAGGAAAACAGTGTGTAGCTCTCACTGCTTTATTGATAGCTTGCTGCCTGACTCTGCTTTAGATCACTCCTGGTACATCTCTAGCAGGCCAAGTCTGCACCCATTTCCAGAGTCAGCAAACAACATTACTGACAAAATTGTATCAGATTAGTCTAGTGCCAATCCACAAAAGATTATCTCCCTTAGCACTGTTGCTGCACAATTTGCAGCCTTAAGCATGTCCACATCCTCTTCATGACACTGTCCAGGGTATGCAATGTGTGCCCTCAGATTTATGCCATAAGTCATCACTCTGATAGGAGACAGGACTGGAGTCAAGGCATATTTCTGGTTTGAAGCCACAGTGGTACATGTAGGTATAACATATGAAGTCCAGTCCAAAGGCACTGCTAGCATGTTGGAAAGATGCAACTCTGCACAGAGGTCTGTCTCAGTATAGTTTCAGTTCTAAAGATAAATATATCTACAAGAAGATGGAGCTCACACACCCTCTCTGCTTTACTTAGTAGCTTAGGCTGTAGTCAGAAAGGAAAACTCAAACACACGTCTCCGAAGAGTCGGCATACATTCATCCCCTTTTGTTCTCAGTGGGTCAATGGCTTCATAGTGTCTTCTTCCAAAGGAATTTCTGCTTAAGAGCTGGTGTAGATCAAGGAGAGGGTTGAAAGCTTAGGTAAGCAGTTGCACGGAGTTTCTCTAAGTTCTTATCTTAGGGATCTGCCTGTGCTGGATTTCATAGAAAACTTTCATGAGCCCTCTTTCTACTCACAGTGTAGGCAGATGTTAGCACATCTAGCTCATACCTGCAGATTCCATTAAACAGAAGCATCACACAGTATTATGCAGTGCTCTGTACAGCTATACACTTGAGCCCTGTATTTTCTCACACTTCTTATCATCCTTTGTAACCCCATGCATCTTCTATCAAAGGTAAAAACTAAGTCAGTGACAATCTGAAAAGTCTCTAACAGGGAAAAGGCATTTGGTTTTAGTTTTATTGATGCCTTGGCTTCAGCTGAGACAGTGTTAATAGCACACCAATGTTTTTGTTGTTGCTGAGTGATGGGTGTGTGCCCAGGGCCAAGCCACTCAGTGGGAAAAGAAGAGCTGCCACCTTGGTGGTGTGGAAGCAGGGAGTGATGTGGAGCCAGGACAGGTGCCTGAATTAGGCACGGGCTTATTCCATACCACATGACACCATGCAGAAGGCTACAGATCTGTGGGGAGCTGGCTAGGGGCTGGCCACTGTTCAAGGATTTGCTGGGCTTCAGTTGGCAGGTGGTGAGATGCTGTATCTCTAGCGGGGCATCGGTTGGTAGGCAGTTGTTTTGTTAATGGGGCATTGATTGACTACATAGATAGATAGATTTTTTTTTTCTCTTTGCCTTTGCTGTCTTAGTAAATAGTTTTTATCTCAAGCTGTGAGTTCTATTTTGTTTCCAGTTCTCTCCCTCATCCCACTGAGGGGGAAGTGAATGAACGGTTGTGTGGTGCTGAGATGTTGCCAGGTAATTTGCATAGATCTGCAGTGATATGCACAAGCAGAGGAGGTCATAGAATCATGGAATCATTAAGGTTGGAAGAGACCTCTAAGATCATCTAGTCCAACTATCCACCTACAACTAATAATGCTACTAAATCATGTCCCTAAGTACTACATCTACCCTTTCCTTAAACACTGCCAGGGATGGTAAATCTACCACCTCTCTGGGCAGCCTGTTCCAATGCATCACCACTCTTTCTGAGAAGAAATTCTTCCTAATATCCAACCTGAACCTCCCCTGGCAAAACTTGAGGCCATTCCCTCTTGTCCTATCACTGTTACCTGGGAGAAGAGGACAACCCTCACCTCTCCACAATCTCCTTTCAGATCATTGTAGAGAGCAATGAGGTCTCCCCTGAACCTCCTCCAGACTGAACGATCCCAGTTCTCTTAGCCACTCCTTATAAGTCTTGTGCTCCAGACCCCTCACAGCTTTGTTGCCCTTCTCTGGACACACTCCAGGGCCTTGATATCTTTCTTGTAGTGAGGGACGCAAAACACAGTACTCGAGGTGCAGCCTCACCAGCACTGAATACAGAGGGACAACCACCTCCCTGGTGCTGCTGGCTACACTATTTCTGATACAAACCAGGATGCCATTGGCCTTCTTGGCCACTGCTTGGATCACTTCTCGGGCACGCTGATGACTCGTTCAGCCAAGCACTGACCAGCGCCCCCAGGTCCTTTTCCTCCATGCAGCTTTCCAGACACTCTGCCCCAGGCCTATAATATTGCAGGTCATAACATGTAGAGATCAAGGGCAAAGGGTGATGTCTTAATCTCAGAGAAAATTGCAGTGCAGAAGATTGCATCTAAAGACCCAGAATTTCATTCCCATTCTTGTGGACCTTACTCATTCACATCCAGCCTTCAACATGTTTGCTCACTATCTTCTTGTTCTAGAAATCCGTGCTCAGTTTTTCTAGTCAGGTTCTAATCAGGTATTTTTGCAGGATACATCTTCTCCAGTAAACTACAGTTATTTATTTTTACAGTTTTTCTCCATTTGATATAGTCCAAAAAAGGGAACACAAACATTTCTGTGGGAAGTGGAAGTGTAGAACACAGTAAAGAAAAAAGTCCCATGATAACGAACAACATTAATGATTAGTGGTTTTGCCTGCAATGATTTGTCCCTAATTACCACTCTTTTCAGTCTAGAAATGCTATTCAAATGAAATTCTTACTTTTTCTTCTTAGTGTAGAACTCTAGTGGGGAACTCTGATAACCGGTTGTGCTCTAAGAGAAATGGAATTTAACTTTTTTTCAGTATTACACATTAACTTACTGACACCAGCAGTTCCTCCAAAAAACAGCAAAATTTGATCCTTTTCCCAGACACTGGAGTTAATAAGTGAAAGGACTCTGGCTGAACTCTATTCCCATTGAAGCTCATAAGAAAACTGTTAGAGAAGTTAACAAGAGCAAAGCTAGACTAGTGTTGAAGGCACTTGGAGATCTCTTGTACAACTTTCTCATTTAGTTGATTTTACCTACAGAAATGGAAAATTCCTTTGATATTTTGAACTTTCAGGAATAAAGCTCCAATTTCCAGTACAGCGAAAATCATACACCATTTCTTCATCTCTTGTGCTTACATAACTTTCCTACTCATATTTATAGTCTTGTTATAATTTGGAGAATTCTCAAAATGGCTTAAATTAAAACCTTTCACACTATTTTTTTTAAGTGAAGAGGAATGCACAGGCTTTTCTAGGCTAAACCTTGTAACTAATAAAACATCAAAGAAAGATGATGAAAGAGATACAAAGATAGTATATGTAAATGCTACCAAGTGATCGTAGGTTATAAGAGGAATTTAGTATAGCAAAGATTTGGAATTGCCAATTGAGGTTTAAAAAAGTGATTTGCTAAAATTTTACCTCTAGATTCACTAAGGAGATTTAACTATGTATTTCCCTTTAGAATCCTTGAAGGTTGCCTACATGCATCTCTGTCTCACTGCCTAAATTTGGGGCTGCTATACATCTCTTGTTTATGCTCAGTGGAAGGTGGCCCAGGCTCTCCTCTGTGGCATGTTCCTCCACAGCAGGGCCCCCCCAAGGCCCTTCTCTGGTGGCTGTGTGCAGGGCTCATTCTCTGCCAGTGTCGCTGGATACCAAGAGCTGTCTGTCCTCCACCTGCCTGTGTGCTCTAAGGGGAAATTGATAGAAATCTGCTGAGGATAAACCGAGCAACTTTCAGCTCCTCTGCGTGATTGCACTGATCCAACTCTGCCATTAGGTGGTCATCAATCATTTTTCCACCTCACTTATGGCCAAATTCCACTCTCAGATGTGCATTCACAAATCCCGTTGACGTCAGCCGTTAGCGGTGTACCAAAGGAGAAGAATTTAACTCTTCATGTAGTTTTCTCCACTCTCTGAATGTTCTTTCTGCTTTTTCCTGAGGCAAGAAATTTTCCCTAACATTATCTTTAGGTTTAAGCATCTTAAAACATAAAAAAAAAGCTGGCATCACCTCTCCTGGGTGTCTCCTCCCTGAGCCGTCTGCTTTCAAACTTTCTGAAGCTGATGGCAATCCCTTTGCGTTCCTGTGCTGTTTGGTATGAGATAACCCAATAGGATGCTGGCTGCACTGGCAAAAGTAGATTTACAGAAGCCTCAGGGAAAAAAAAAAAAGATGAGATTTCATGGCTTGGGACTCACTAAAAGAGAACTGGGGAAAAGAGTTTTATTTAAAGGAAAAAAGTTACAATTATCCAGCATTTCTGGGTACCTTGCAATAAGATCTCAAGTAATACAAAGGGACATATCATTAGGGAGTAGTTTGGTTTATAAAAATAAAAGCTTATTTTAAGTGAATGCTAGATAGGATTGGAATTGGGTGATCTTCATATGCATTTTGTTCCTTGGTGTATTTCTGCTGGCTCGGGGAAGTCCTGCAGAGTGTTTTAGAGGTGTTTTCAATTACACTTATTTTAGTCCTGAGATTCAAAGCCTTATTTTATTGGAATGCCTCTTCTCAATCCAGAAATGAAAAAGTATTTTTTTAATTTCATAAGTAGAAAGTATCCTAGGTAGTTTTTATATTGTCTCAACAACACAATTTATTGTTGATACAACAATTTCAAATAACGTTTCAAACTGACTCTGATTTGTGTGGCTGAAGTGAGAGGATACTGTTAACATTTAGACCTCAGCTACTCCTACCAAGTAGTGGTACTGACTGGTCCTACAAAGCTGGGTCACCATGGTAAGTCAGCCTGTCCTCTAGATAGCCTCATCTATTTTCAGAGGTCACAAAGCATTTCATATAGCATCTTCAGTTTCAGGGGGGAATAAAAGAAAATCAAGAAAAGGAGAAAAACAGAAATCAGGATTTGGTCATTCATGGCTCCCTTCAGGAATCTGGATTTCTTCTCTTCCAACACAGCTTTCTATTAGCTGAACCTGAGTCAGGGCCAACTGCTGAATCCTCACACTGTGGGCTTCAGCTCAGCTGCACAGTAGTATCTTTACATCTGTGCCAGCTAGGGTTATTACTAAGTTTTATAACTTCTGCTATAAATAAAGCCTTGTCATCTAAGCATTCAAATTAAATACCTCTCAGTTTATTTTTGAACACTGGAAGTTAATAATAAATATCATCTTTGTTTTCTAATTTTTTTACTGAGTTGATTTAAATGCTCTTGACAGCTCCAATCCAATCCTCCCATCCAAGCTGACAAGCATGACATGCATCTCTGCATACAAGCTCTCAATTATGCATAATCCAATGTTTTCTAGGGTTTTAATTGAATCACTAGTCTCAAACTTGTTATTTTTAATTTACAACATTTGATTTCTGACACCGGCCCCTCTATGTCATAAATTATGCAGGAAAGAGCCTTAGTTGTGTGGGTGATTAAAAAAAAACTAATTAGGCATGATTAAAAAAAAATAAAACAGAGACCTCTTAAATATGTGCATGTTACCATGTAAGAGAATCTTATTTCACTGGAAATGCCTGGGTGATTTTTTTTTAAGAGATTATGTTCAGTTCAGTACAATTTGATTGATTTTGACAGAAATGAAAGAAAATGTAGGATTTTTTCTTCCTGCATATATACCAGAAATTGCATTACATGGCCCGTTGATGTGAATTTCTCCCACAGCTCATTGAATGTAATTTTGTTAAGTGGGCAGGAAAATGAATATGAAGAAAACTGAATAGAATCCAACATTTTCCTTGGCACCAGCAGCAAAGCTGAAACATGGCATATATAGATATAAATATATGTATATATATATAAATGTGATGGACAATTAGAGGTATTAACCTTTTACGCTTCAGCTAATAACAGCAAGAAGGAAACTGTGCAGAATGTTAAATACCAGTAAAAGGTAGATAGCAGAGTAATGATGCTTCTGCAAATGCTGTAACATTACAGCAGCAGATTAAAGGAAAAGAATTATTTTTCCTTCGATGAATTTAAGAAGTTACAAGTTTACTTGATACATGAGTTTGTAGATGTTTATTGTCATTATTTACTAACAGCTTAAAATTGACTACTTTAAATACACTGTATCAAAAAAACACATTATCTCATCCTTTTCTAACAAATTCTTTTTCCAACAATATGGGGAAAAAATGAAGAATCGCTGCTTCCCTCCAGCTGTGCTACCTAATCTCTGTACTCTGAGTCTCAAGTCTGTGCATCATAGACATACACAGTACAGCTGCTCTATCCCCCTAAATCAGGCTGTGATGATAATATGAATGAACTATGGAGGGGCTTCATCAGAAACTTCCAGTTCAGAAAATAAGTTAAATTTCTCAGTGTTGAAACTGTACATCGTTCCAGCAGTGCTACTCTTCTACTTGCATATAACCGTATGCTTATACAGTTTGCTGGATTAGGACCAAAGACTCAGATGGAGGTGCCTGAGGAAGAGCTGGCAGATCTGTTAGTCCTAACACCCTTAACAGCTTTGAAAATTCATGGTGCTGATTTAAAATCCAGGGTGATCATCTGATCCTCAACAAAACTCACTGTGAAATCTGTAGCTGAGATGACATTTCACCTCCCTCCAGGGGGAAGAAGGCATTTCACAAGAACGGGGATCTTTTCAACTGCAGTAACCTGGCACTGAATATTTGTCCCCCTTTGCCCAGGAGGCATCCCTCTCTTCCTCAATCAGAAGAAAGATGAAGATATCGTAAAAGGCTGAGGGGATACCAGAAAGTAATGTTGAGCCCACACTATTTTTCTAGAGTGAGCAAGATTATTAATTTTTCACTGACATTTGTAAGAATGCCAAGACAGAAGCCATCAATCAAAGCGAGAAAAAATCCTTTCCTCTGTTTCAGTCATCCTAGGGTGCCACCACAGAACAAAAGGGCCCTGAGACACTGTGACAAGTAGGAGCTGTGAAACACCACTGTCTGCATGAGTGTCCTCGTACCTTCCTAAAGCAAAGCTGCCCTGCTGATTCAGGTGGCTTGAACAGATACTGTAAGTGAAATTTGGTTGAAATTTTTTGAAAATTCAAGAAGCTAATGAAAAACTAATAAGCTTTAAAGAAAAGAATCTTCATCAGTATATTTTCTTTGATATCAAGACTGCTTTTGCTTGAATCAAGAAATATCATTGTGCTCAGGCAGAAAAGATGAGCCAGCAGTATGCACTTGCAGCCCAGAAGGCCAACAGCATCCTGGGCTTCATCAGAAGTGGGGTGGCCAGCAGGGAGAGGGAGGTGATTGTCCCCCTCTGCTCTGCTCTTGGGAGGCCCCAGCTGGAGTACTGCATCCAGGCTGGGGCCTCCAGCACAAGAAGGATGTGGAGCTGTTGGAGTAGGTCCAGAGGAGGGCCAGAAAGATGATCAAAGGGCTGGAGCACCTCTCCTATGAAGAAAGGCTGAGGGAGCTGGGCTTGTTTAGCTTGCAGAAGAGAAGGCTCCAGGGAGAGGCCTTCCAGTACTTAAAGGGAGTTTACAAGCAGGAGAGGTACTGTGTTTTTACATAGTCTAATAGGGTTAGAACAAGGAGGAATGACTTTAAACTAAAAGAGGGGAAATTTTGGTTAGATGTAAGAAATTCTTTGCTCAGAGGGTGGTGAGGCGCTGGCACAGGCTGCCCAGAGAAGCTGTGGGTGCCCCATCCCTGGAGGCAATCAAGGCCAGGTTGGATGGGGCCCGGGTAGCCTGAGCCAGTGGGGGGCAGCCCTGCCCATGGCAGGGGATTGGAACTAGGTGATCTTTAATGTCCCTTTCAACCCAAGCCATTCTGTGATTCTATGAAAAGAGATCTGAATTCTCCTCTAAGTACAAGTCCTGAGAAAACTTTGGAACACACCCTGCCAGTGGAATTGACAATAAATTATGAGAACAAGATGACATCATGCTCAAACATTTGACTCCTTCCTGCCTGAATGCTTGTCTGAGCTGAGCAGATATCTATTTTAAAATGTGATGAAGTCTCATATATTCCTAAAGAGAAACCAGTGCAGAAATCAAAGACCTACTTGCAATCTTAAAGATTAGAATAGACACCAAACCACAAATGTTGAAAGTAGAATAAATATGCTATATTACTGTACTCTCTAAGTTATAATACTTATAAGTTCTGATACTGCCTTCTAATTGTGAATCAGTTATTTTGCCCAACCTTATGAACTCAACAAGAAACGCTCGGTATTTTTGCAAATCCAAATCCTACTTATGGTGGATTTTCTAACAAATATATTTAACCAAAACCTTTCTTTTTTACCAACAAATTCTAAGATTTCCTTCTGAAGAGAGAAGGTATGTAGCAGAACACAGAATCACAGAAACATAGGGGCTGGAAAGGACCTCTGGAGATCACCGAGTCCAATCACCCACTGAAGTAGGTTCCCTACAGCAGGTTGCACCGGAAATCATCCAGGCGAGTTTTGAATATCTCCAGAGAACACTCCACAGCTTCACTAGGCAGCCTGTTCCAGTACTCTGTCAGCTTCAAAGAAAAGTTTTTTCTCATGTTCATATGGAATTTCTTATGAAAAAGCTCTTCAACCACTGTTGTCAAACTGATCATAAAGGTTCTGTTTTATAGTTGGCCTATTACTGTTCATTGATAAGTGGAAGAGTCAAGGGACAAACAACTTCCTTTTCTTGGGTAGCTTACTCTCAAAAACTAAACAAAACTGAAAACGTGCTATAAAAATAATGGAATTTGAGGAGAATTTGATAGCTATAATATTCTTAGAACATCCTTTAGCCAGAAATCTCCAAAAAAAAAAAAAAAAAACCACAACCCTTAAAACAACTTAAAACAAGGCATAAGACTGGATCAGCTTCAATCCTTTAGTACAATAGACAAAACCACATTGTGTAAGTTTTATAATAAATCTTTCAGGTCTTACCTTTAAACTTGATAGGTTTTCATTTCCAGAGATTCTTCCACAGTTTAATTCTTGCAATTCTTAGAAATATTTCTCTAATTTCTCTGTGGATAGATTTTCTATTTCCTACTTTTTCCTTTGGCACAGCTAACTCTTCTCCCTCTCTTGTCCTTACTGTTGGATGTACTTTAGAACAGCTATCGTATTTCCTCTCAGTTTTGCTTTTGCCAAATTTGATTAGTTTCTTACTCCTTCTCTGGCTGAAACAAGCTTTTCTAACTTTCCATTACTAACTGTACATAAGCCTGATTTCTAGTAGATTTTATTTACTCTCTTTTATCATGATTCATCTCAGTCAAATTGGGATGTCAACAGTGTCATTTACCACATCCAAACTAGTTACTCTAGGATTCCTTTAAACTTAATGGAGCTAAATTGATGCTTTTATGATGTGATTCTTCTGACCTTTTCCATCGTTTTACATGAGTAAAGAGATGCATGGCTGAAAAATTCTTGTTTCCCTCTTACTGCAAAAAGAGACTAGTAGAACTAACCCAGGCATAAATATACACTGTAAACATCCATGTTTGGCAGGAAGTTTCCTATTATATTCATATTGGCCTTTAAGACACACCATTCTGAAGTGAATAATATCTGGAGTCTTTGTTAAGCTAAGAATGTTTCGAATTTGGTTCTCATTCCCTTAAAGCAAATGTGCCTTTGAACCTGAGGGAAGAAAATAACACTTTTCTTCAGTAAGCCTGGAACTGAAACCAGGCATTCACTAAGATACTCCCTGCTGACAAGAAGTATACACTTGTGTGGGAAGCTTGGTTGGTTTTTTTTGTTGTTGTTATTTTCTTTTTTAACTCTAAATAAAAGGGAATGTTTGTTGAAGTTCCTGTGTTGCAGATCCATGTTGCTTCTTCCTTTGTGGTGTAAATGAGAAGAATGCATAAGTAAAAGAACCCATAGATAATAGCTGTGTCAGTAGCATCCTTATATTTTGGTATCATTTTCAGGAGAAAGAACTGCTTTAAAATTCCACAGCTCCTTGCATGCAGTTTCTGACACCTGGCTCTACTGAGGGATGGAAAAATCAGTTCATATGATAAAGCTGTAGATTTCTACCCTTTCTTGTATGTGAGCTCTAGATCAGGAGAATCACTCATGGGACAATTTTATAGAAATGCATTTGTGTCTGAGAGGGCTAAACAAAATCATGAATAAAGTCTATACATATCCAGATCTGCCAGCTGGAGGCTTCTGAGTGAGACTAGTTTATTCTATCAAATTAAATAGTCATTGCATGCAAATTTCTGGGGTTAAGACTGACGTTCTTTCCTGTGCCACATCTGCACCTCATTTTTTTACCAACCTGTCTCTCCATATCTCCAGCTGTTGGCCTGCTATTATATTCTGTGCGGTATCTAGCACTTTGCAGTTTAGGATTTCCTAGAGCATCTAGAGTGGCAGTAATGCAAATATCAAGAGAGAATTTAATTTCCATAGAGGAATCTAAACAAAAATGTGATCAAGTTATAAGACTTCAGCAGGGTGTCTCTAGTTATCTCTTCTGGATATTGTTGCTGTTATAAAAAATACATCACAGCATTCTATGATGGAAACAAATGAGGCCAAATTCAGTGCCAATACAAAGAAAACATGGAAACTAATAAGACCCATGTCCACTTCAGGTCTGTATTTCACTATTTGCTGTGATCTCACTTTTCTTGGGTTGTGGCATCCAAATAAAATACCATATCTTCTTGTAAGGTTTGTTTCCACTTCCATTATGCCAGGCACTTATTTGTCTTTTGAGCTTCTGCATACAGATTTTGTTCTGTCCATGGGAACATTATCAGTGAACTGTCATTTTAAGAGAGGGGAAAAATAAATAAATAAATAAAACGGAACCAATGCAAATAAGAGTAGCTACAACTGTAAAGGCCAATAAAAATTAACAAACAGACCTTTCTCTGTGTTTCTTTGATGAGAATTTGGATGCCTACATTGCTATTTCTTGAGGACACTGTGGGCTGAAGTCTAGTCTTCTCTAGTGAAGAGTCTTAAAGGGAATGCAATCAATCCTAATAAGCATTTTTCTGTGATGAGAAGGAAGACTGTGGCAGCTAAATTCTCTGAATTCCCTGAGTTACTCTGGAATAAATCACTCACAACTCCAGAACATGTTAGCTCTGTATACCTGTCAGTCATGATCAGCAAATTGTTAAACATTAGAATACAGAAGAGCATGCCTTTGATACCCAAACCCTTGATATAGGTGCTGCAACTTCAGCACCAAAGATGTATGGTTTCTGCAAGCATGTGAGATGAAATTTTATACCAAAAAACCTCCACTATTATTCCTTGAAGACTTCTCAGCAAGGATTAGAATATACATATTTCATGCAAAAATCAGACATAAAAAAACAAAATGGCTCTTATTTATGAGTAGGGAAATTCAAAACCTAGAGCTGCAACCTTTACTTAATGCCAAGGCCATGAAAATGCAATGATCTACAGAAATTCACACTTTCGTCTCTGGGGGCATTGTTACAGGCTCATAAAAAGTCAAATTGCTGTTACTTGAGCTTGCAAATAATTTATAACTATCATTTGTCTTATAGTCCTAGCATTTTCCTGCTGTGCTGACCACCTACCCATGCATGTATGTTGTAGCAATCATGTTCTTGATACAGTCACCGGAAGAGAAGAATGTGTTATTTGACAGTATTTGAAATGTCCGGGACTAATCTACCACACAAAAGCTATAGGCTCAATACAGGCTCACTTATTTGTTCCGAAGTACTATATCATGTGTTGCCAAGTCATTTTTTTTTTTAATATAAATACCCTGCTCTGATTGTCACTTATTTAATTCCTCTTAGCAGTTAAATGAGCATTCAAAATCTTGTAAGAAAGAATTTGCCAACATCAGTAATCCCCAATAAATGCAAGTATGGAAGTACACTTTTTAGCAAACTTTCTATTCTTATTATTGCCATATTTATTATTTTAATGCTTTATATTCACCTTTCACAGCCTTTTCTACTATAAATAACAGAATGTTATTAGTGAACAAGAACTGAAATGTATTCACACTCTGGTGTTATCATTGTCAACTATATTGCAACTGACACATTTTTCTGATGTCTCATATACACGTTCCCACCATTCAGGAGTAGGGAAGGTTTAAATTAAATATCTTATATCTTGCAGTGAAATCTGCACTCTTCCGTGAGTATGATTTCCCTTTTCATTCAGTTCATCCTTCCAGTTCCAGTCCTGTAACTATCGTCTCATCTTGGGAAAGTACTGTAGACAGCCTCTGGGTGTTCTCTTTCCATAATACTGGCAGAATAGGACGCAGTGTTTTTGTTTTCATATTAAACGTCACCAAAACAAACAAACAGGAAAATGCTCTGAGATTAAACTAAGAGAGAACTACAACCAGCTGACCTAACAAAGGAGCTGTGTGTCAACTGAGTCTTCCATCTTTTCACTATTCATTTCTAATACAAAAGCTGATCCTAGTGAATTTACAGTGATGTCAGTCAGCAAAGTAGAGTCCTATTTTTGGCACCAAGAGGAAAGAAGCATTAAACTTTCATATAATAAAATAGCAACATTAGATTTAAAGAACATAAGGATTAAAATATTCTAATGTTTCCCTTGGTTAGGTTTAATTCATATCTGTGCCATCAGGAAAGTAGTAACAAGAATATAGCCTTGCTGAATTGCTCCTTCTCTGTCTCCATCCATGGCAAATTCAGAAAATAAAATTGCATCCAGTCGAGTACACTAGTATTTCCTCTTCATTATTCAAATGAGGCCTGGAACTGCTGAAAACAATTTATTTCCACACATATTTCAATTATGAGATATCAATTTTTATTTTAAAAAAAACAGCATCTTTCATTAAAAAATTGAATATTATTGTTTTCCATACAGCATATTGATTTGAATGCCTGTCTCAAGTTTTTAAGAGATCATAGCCCAATTTCTTTGCACCTCCACAGAATAGTTATGGCTCAACTTCCTCAAAGTGTTTTGTATCACAAGATAAAAAGCATATAGGTCTTTTGTGATGCAGTAAAAATATACAATGACACAAATGAGAATGTCAGAAATAAAAGGAAGTACTTGTATAGCTACTATCATTGATTTTCTGATATAATTTTGGTTAGGAAACATCTAGATTGTACAAAAACGTTCTATCTGTAGCTAATTGTATCATTATTATTGTATATTCTGTGCATACGTACACTTTAATTGGGAAAAAAAAATCATCAATTACAATCTTCCCTACTGGTAAACTCTGGAACTACCTAGACTGATTGCACTGTAATGAAACATCAGTATGAAATCTGAAAATGACTTTGGCCTTTCCTCACAGTGAAAACAACCACGCAGCTTCCAGACCAGCAAGAGGCGAGCAACTCCCTCCCACAACATCAGTTTTGCTTACTGAAGAATGAGAAATTCATTCCTGGCTGGCAAAAACTGCACAGGCCATAAGGAATTGAATCCAAAGCCTTGTGAATTTAATAGAAAAATTCCTGCTGCAGTAAGGAAGTTGAAGAGGATCCAGACCTGAGCAATTTACTGTATGACTTCTGATCTGTATTTTAAGCCCAGGAAAGATGGAATGTAAATCATACATTGTACATGTGTAAGATATGTTTAATATAATTCCAAGGCATATCTTTGATTAAGATATTGGAAATGTATGAAAGCCAAAGTAATGCTATAATATAAAGCATGCACCCATTTATTCAGTAAATGCATGAGCATTCATTGATAATACTTTCCTGAAGTTTCCAGGCAAGCTGTAATAGAAAACAGTGATAAATGTCATTTAATAGACTCCCTTCACTGATCTCATACCAAAAAGATTACAAAACAACAAAATACAGATTTACACCTTCAGTTTAACTTTTGCTTAAGACAGCCAGATGTTGGAGCTTCAATTCACATAGGTTTATTTCCCCACCAAATGTTTCTGAATGACCGTAGCTAACAAAATGAAAGCAAATCAGAATGTTTTCTGTTTTCAGATGAGATGTATCTGATTAGGAAATGCTAAAGTTGCTTCCAAAAAGATTTATTGTTAAAATTTGAACTAATGTTATAATATGCTATTTCTAGACAAAAAAAAAAAAGTCTAGGCAAAAAGAACACAATCCTGCTCATACAGACAAGAAAACTCTATGATGAAGTTTGGTAAATGAGAGTCCCAGAGTATTTTTAACGCTACTGTTGGAGTACAAAATTGCATTGTTCATATTAGTGATGATTTGGGGCTGATAGGCTGTCTAATAACACACAATACATAAATAATTATATTTTAAGAACTTAGCATAACGAAGTTTTGGAGCATTTCACTGAAAATTATACTTATTTCAACTTTGAAATGTTTCTATAAATTCAGATCTTTTCAATCAGGTAAATTGAAACCTTTGCCAAGGAATTTGCAACATTACAAGCTACATACACAGTCACCATTCCATATTCTAAAATCAGAACATCTAAAATATGCTCAAGGATGAGATATAAAGAAGTTTTCATCCTGAGAATTTCACAGAGTTTTCACATGTGTTGACTCTCATAACTAAATACTGTGAAGAAAACATAAAACATAATGTGATTTTTGAAATTAGACAAAATCGTACCAGACTGCATTTAATGCCTTATCGCTCATTACACACATCTGAAGATCCATCTGTATTTGCACTACTCCCTGAAAACCCTAAGAATTAAATTAAGTTATTTTTATGTCCTCTCAATACGTGTTATAATACTGACAACATTGCTTAACATCTTATTGTACTGCACTGGTAATTTTATTCTTTTGTTTGATTAGCCTATGGAATGCCTTAGCTCCTTAACAGGGATTTTTGGTGTTGATGATAGCTCAGTCCCTGGGGCTTAGTCTTCTCCAATAAGCGCACCCTGTTCCAGATTAACAGGCTGGTCCACTGAGGTCTGCTAACCTCATCTTCAGTATCCACTCTATTAAGTCATCCCGAGTTCATGTTGTTGGAGCTACAGATGCCCAAACTGTAGTTCTTGCTAGAGTTTAGGACAGTACACCCCTGCAGTGGCATCTTACTGCCCAAATCTCAAAAAGGTAATTGACAGATCTTCATGAAACACTTGTGTATTCTTCGAGGCCTCTGTGTACAAGTGTCCTGCACCAACATCTTTGGCTGGACATTCAGTCATATAGTCTTTGTTCCTAATCTTTCCATCTTGTATCAAGTCATGGCCTCCTTTATGAATGGGCTCTTCTTCCTTACTTCTGCATTCTTATTGGAGCACCTGGGATGAGAGGAGATGGTCCTTGCATTATAATCTAGCCCTCAGAAGGCAGCAGTAGGTGTGAGAAGGGGCACTATTCTTATCAAAATCTGACAAAGAAGAATGGAAACTGTTGGCAAACAGTGAAATATGTGCAGACTTTCCATAGGCAGATACACTTCAAGTGCAGAGCTGCACAACTCTAGTAGTACTTTTAGTGGTTCCAAAACTTTTTTCTCTAGCTCACTTCATGAAACTGAAGAAGAAAACGTGTATCTGCTAACTTATTTTCTGTCTCCTACAGTGGCAGATTCAGAATTCTGAAAGTTGGCTGTGGTAAAATGCTGCGTTTTTTGGATAGCATCTTTAGGGTTACCAATTCAGCACTATCTCTGCAGAGCATAGAGGCTTCAAGATAATGTATTTCTTTACAGAAAAGATTGTTAAGCACTGGAATAGGCTCCCCAGGGAGGTGGTTGAGTCACCATCCTTGAATGTGTTTAAAAACCGTTTGGATGTGGTGCTCAGGGACATGATTTAGCAGTGGGCTGTTAAAGCTAGAGTAGTATGGTTAGGTTGTGGTTGGACTTGATGATCTTGAAGGTCTTTTCCAACCTGAGCAATTCTATGATTCCGTGATTCTATGACATTCTGTAGATTACAGATAGAAAGATCTGTAAGACAGAAAGTGCAGATGTACTCCACATAAGTACACTTGTCTGACAATAGTATTATAAGTCTCTTCTAGGATTGTGGTAATCGTGCTCACACAATAAACCTTCTGGTGTGTCCATCTCAAAGGTCCAAGTCAACTGTGAGTCAGTAATTCATATCTGTGCTAAACAGCAAAGATCAGTAATTACTCATGTAAGGTACTTGTGTTGGGCCTGTAGGTGCTATTGGTAAGGTGTGACATTCACGTTTGAGAAAAATCATTACTTCTTCCTCTGAGACTTTACCAGTGGTGTTTCCATGCATAACCTTTATGTGGCTTACGAAATCATATACCCTGCCAGCAGAAGCTGATTTCAGTTCAAGCATAGCTGTGATAAGATGCCAGTCCCTCATGCATTTGGCAAGTTGGGAGAAAAATAGCACAGCCTAACAAACATTCCAGATGCTAATGTGACAACTGTTTCCCGTATTATGGAAAGAAGAGCTCTGAAAAGATGAGGGGTGGCTTTCAGGCACCATCAGCTTGCTGGCTGCCAGAGAGCATGCTTGTCATGGTGAAACCCAAGAGAGCAGATAAAGTACAAAAGTGTCACTATCTCCTATTAAAGCTATTTCAGAGAGCAGAAGAGAGGAAATGAAAAGCTTCAACAGGCCAATGAGATAATGAAGTACATAAACTAAAATTAGTCAACTTGTCAAATGCTTCAGAACCAGATAGATCAGATTTTCTTAAGATACATCACATTAAAGCCAACAAGTTTTGGCTCTGAGACTTTGAAGGTTTCATTTTTCACTCAGGCTACCTTCTTCATTCATGTGTTACCTACTACCACATGTTATCCAGCAATCAGCCAGAATTGAGGGGTCTGACAGAAAAGGGCTTATTTCAGTGCCTGAACTTTAATCAGTGAGGTTTGCACAGCATTAGAAAATATCATTATAAGATAATAATCACTTCCAGATGGTTCTTGGTCATGGATATAGTCCATGCTTTCTTCAGACCCGGTAGAACCAGTGTAACAATCAACAGAAAAGTGCATGTGCGCATCTGTACATCTTAGAGGTTTGCATTTTCTTCCTTCCCAGGCACACATTACAGTAGATCTCAGTGCTTAACATTATTATGTAAAAGTTGAACTCTTCTCAAGTCAAGACCATTTTTAAATGAGCTAAAACTGGGTAGAAGCAGTGGAATTCCCTACCATACATACATCTAATTTAAATAAATTAATATTTCTGATATTGATGCAGCTGTGACTTTAAATTAAGTAGTGTTTTACATGTAATAATTCTTAAAACTATAACTGGAAACATAAAGCAGACCTAACTGGGATGGAAGCACTTAAGTGGCTGAGATATGACTATGCTAAATATGAGTATAATCAAAGCTATAAATAAATAAATCCATACTGGAAGCTGCCAGAGTTCGTCCTGAAGAACATTTGGGGACAATTGAAAAGCTGCTCCAATATAAAATCACTCTTTTATGTATGTGCAACATAGACTGAATGTTGCAACATTCTCCATGTGCAAGACTTTTTCTTCTTTTTTCTTGTGTTGCTGGAAAGCAACCCAAAGCAGGAGAGTTTACCCCCAGAGACACTCAAGAAATTCAAATAGTCTTCCAGTTCTGCAGAGGAAATAATTTGGTACTGACAACTATTAGCAAAAAAAAAAAAAAAAATCCCATGGTATCAGTTCATGTATGCCCATGAAACACCATGGAGGGCAGAACATGGGCTTTGTTCAGACTAGCTACAGTGATCATCTACCAACACTTTTCATGTTCCCTTATGCTAGGTAAAGGAATGAGTTTGTGGAATAGAGATAGTTAATGGCTTCAGGATTAAATTTTTTCAACAATTTTCATCATCCAGATTAAGGGTTAAGTTTTGTGTGACTAAATGTGGACCAGGGTCTGTCTATACCTGGTAAGGGGAAGCAGGTATTTATAGGGTACATCCATCTGAAGACAAATGTCTCAAGATAGCCATCAATGAGAAGTGAGATAAACCAACATCTAGAGGTGCCTTTTACACCAGACACCAGATTATTAGATAGTTGGGGTAGACTGATTGTGTCCTTTCAGGTAAATATACATGTTCTCCTTCTACATTTGTCAGCCTTACTAAGCACCACCCTCCAATGCAGGAGGAAGTGTCACCAGTTGCAACCCAATTTGCTGTCTCTGCAATAGTTTGTTACAGGGCAGAAGGATGACCTGTAGAGATATGTGATCATGGAACTAGGAATTGTAACACAATGCATTTCTGCCTGATGCAGAGTGAAGATGTCCCAAGAAACCATACTTCCTAACTTTTAAGTGATTTAAGAGCACTCAAGAAGAGTGTTTAAGATGCTTGCTACAAACTAGAGCTGTTATGTTTAAGGCATGCTGTGAATTCCTGAAACATTGCCCAGTCATCTCAGCTGGAAACAGCTTCTTTATTTGTGTTGAGGTGCCAAAGCAAATGAGTGTGACACCAGCCTTATCAGAGACACTAAGCTGTCATGAATTTAATACACCTGGATGAGGATGGCATGGCCCACAGACTTTGTAATCTTAGCAACAATCTTCAAACAATTTTGAATGTGGATATTAATCTACCAAAAAAAGAAGAGGTCATACCAACGTGAGGCTAAATTCTCTGCAGTTTAGACATCAGCTCAAAGGGATTTTACTTCAGTATGTCTAGAGTTATATTAATTGTTACTGAATGTTTCACCTCCCATCCATCTATTCCATACATGCAGATTTTAGGAGAGTTGGGCCCTTTTTGGAGATTTCAAACTTTGTAGTTACATGCAGCCACAGGCATATTTGCCTGAGTAACCGTCTAATTTCTATTGATTAGTGATGTGACAGGAGATGTCAATGCAGCCAAATCTGCTTTTCCAACAAAATATTCCTTACACTTATTACTATGCATGCATTTTATCTAGTTTCAGATTAGTAAACTGATTGGAAACAAGTGGGAGTTCATTCTTTTTTTACAGAGCAGATTTGGGGGAGAAGTGGGTTATACATTCGCTTCTTTCTAGATGTTGATTTACTTTTTGTTTGAAGGGCATCTAGAAATACTGCAGCATCTCTCCTCACCTTTTTCCTGTTATTAGTTATGTCAACTATATATATAAATAATAAACTACATGACATCTATTTTTTTTCATTTCCTGTTTCTTGCCCCTACCTACCACAGACTCAGATTCTCTGCAGGAAAGTAGAGCTTTCCTTTTTCCCAAATTGAAGGCGATATTGTTCTTCCATGCCACGTGTGCCATTATTGTTTGAAATCCAGACTACAAGAAAATGTGCTCTTATGTAACATGCCTTGTTCTCTGTATCACCTTGTTGTTGCCAGCTCCATACTGACAATCGCTGATTAACTCAGCCCCAGCACGTCTGAAGTGAATCACAATGTGATGTCTGATTCCTCAGCAACATTTCAAAGGGACCAGATTTTTGCTTTTAACTACAATTTAGGTAACTAAATGTGAACATACTGTAAGGTTCAAATGATATACTGTACATTAGACTCGCAGCTGCAGCCTCATCATATTATCCTTTATAAACTTGGCTCGGAATCCAGAGGGACACTGAACTGCTTAATATTCAGTTAATTTCTGTTTTGATTGGAAAGACGAAAGTAAACCTTTTGGAAATGAATTCATCAATTCAAACTGCATATCAGGCTTTATTGAAATGCAGTCTGCAATGTTCTTAAGTCAGCCTCATCACTGAATGTTGGGACTTATCTTAATTATGGTTGGTTGTAATACTGTACTTATATTAATAATGTTCTTATGTTAAAGAGATTTTTTTGACCTTTTGGAGTGCAGAAATCAATGAGAAGTTGATAAAGCCAAGTTCATTGCTGCCTAAAGTAAAGCAAGCCTGATTTGTTTACTTACCTAAGCCTTCATCTGTCAGACCCATTCTGAAATGATTTATAGACCTCTACCCAATGAAATCATTTAAAGTAGATTAGATTCAAGGAACAATCACCTCTAATATGACAAGCTGATGGAGGCTGACAGGTAACCAAGTTGCTCTGGATGGCAAACAAGTTCCTGAAATTCTGATTAAATTAAAATATTAATGGTACCACTGGGAAAATAAGATTGAATCATGTTAGGCGAATTCAGTATTAGAAACAAAATGCAAATAGAGAGTCATTCTGTGTGAAGAAAGCCAGCTGAGGTACCAAGGGAAGTTACCTCCAGTAAACGAGAGAGCAGGAAGTGAATTCAAATGAAAAGCATTGTGTCAAGAGCTCACCTTCACCTTTCTGAGGTCTCTAAAACAACAAGGCCTAACAGGCTCTGGGGTTGGTCTGAACACTTTCGAGAGGTTACATATTTATTTGGACTTGCAGCATAGTACTAATGAACAACTCTTGCTTTTCTAAGGTTATAAGGTTATTCTTTGAAGCACTGATCCATGCTTTTTTTTCCCTTTTTCATGTTTGTTTAGTTTCTGTTTTCAATCCCATACATTAAGTGGCTCTGGCTGTTCTATAATTGCTATATAACTAAATGTATTGACACTGCCTGCTTTGGGATCTGTATTAATTTTGACACACAAGGTAATTAAATGTGCTATTTGTCTCACGTGCATTAAAGGAACAATAGATGCCTTATCTGCCAGACATGCTGAAGTGTGCAATTACGACATGTTAAGAGTAGATGTGCTTTGTTTCACAACACCTCTTATTAAGATCCTTTTAAATATCTTTAAATGTTATTTAGTGGCAACAGGGAAGTAACAACTATCCATCATAAGTCACGCTGATGGGATTTATCTCACCTCACTCTAGACAGGGTAGGCATCTTCATATGGTCTAATTGCCTAACTCTCTTTCCAGTCAGCAGAGAGAAAGAGCTGCTTAAGTTTGCCAGTCACTTGATCTATTTATGATATTTGCATTTCGATGCAATAAACTGCAACCTACACACACACACACACATATCAGTCTGTATTTTCCAGGAGGAAAAATATTGGTACAGGGAGCAGGAAGCACCTAGAGGAAATAGTAACTGCACTCACATTGCCCCTTTAAATAGTAAAGTGCCAATTTAGTTTCAGAGCCACAAAGTTCTCCTGTTATTTCCCAGTAGGCACTATATAAATTACAGTGGCCATGGTCAGTCCAGTGAGACCCATAGATAAGGGAAGAATGTGATTAACAAGAAAACAAAGCAGCAGCTAGACACTGAGTGAAAGAGCCTCCTAGAGACTTTCTACCAAGGAGGCTAGATTTTTGCAGACAAGCAAACAAACAAACAAACAAAAGCCCAACACATTATGCATTATGAAAGTAAAGAAGCAAGGAAGGACTGGGCATGAAGTACAGCCCATGGTGGGGAAAAAAATGAAAAAACTAGCTTGTAGGTGCTATGATATTAGGGACAAAGTTAGGTTTAGTAACAAGTCTTTGTGTACTAACCAAGAATAAGGCAGGTGGAAAACAAGCAGATTATGGTAGTGTATAACCTATACTATGAACATCACTAGGAAAAACTTCCTTCTACTAAGAAGTCTAACTCATACCATTAGGGAAAATGATGGTACATTTCACAAAATGAAAATGTTATGTATCTTCTCAGTCTTTGAAACAAATTCTCACACATCTGGGAATCATTATTTCCACAGTTCAACTACTTCTGTCTATACAGATATGGTTCTAAGATACAGGAAAATCTCCTGTGGTCAAATGGGAGAAATATCATGGGAAAGTATGTTTTTCCTACACTCACTGTCCAGCCCATAATGTTCATTCTATATTGTAAACTGTGATGGAAGACTATGGCCAAGGTTTAAGAGAGTACAGGCCAAGTTTTCATTTTCTAACAATGTTAGAAATCACAGTTCTCTAACATTTGAAGCACATTTCATCAAGTCATCATTACATGAGAGCTATGAAAATTATCCAGTGATCTTTGGTGCAAAACAGTTATCAGGTTCTTTGAATTCTTCCTTTTTATAAAGTTTTACTTATAGGTACACTTCATATTGTATTAATGGAAGTGTATGTATGAATGTCTCTGCCATTCAGAGTATTAACTACTTAGTCATTAATGTTGATCCTATCATTATCTGAAAAATATTGCCATACAGGACAACTCTAAAAATCTAGCTTCTCTTAAAAGTTTTAGATGTAATACAGTCTGATATTTTGACAGTTAGTTTCTATATCACTACCAATTAATACATTGTTACACTGATTACATTATCATGTGGGTATAAGGAGGAAAGCACCTGATATGTAAAATCCAGGGCATGAAAAAATGTAAGTCAGATGTAGAAAATCTGAGCATTTCTCCAGTAAAAGCTGAATGAAGAAGACAGGGCAAAGTTGCATAGTAAAAAGTCAGTAGGCATAATCCATAACAGCTACCAGCAAAGGGAAATTCAGTATATCCAAAAAAAAAAAAAAAGCATTTGTCTCCCATATTTTCACTAGCTTCTTCTCTTTCTTTTTTTTCTCTATGTAGTTATAAATAATGTCTATACACATATGTGCAGAGGGATGCATGTACGTATGCACATGTAGCACAGACATACCTATCTGTTGGCTTGCAACTGTAGTGCATGAGGGTTTTTTTGGTTTAAGATGATAGTATTCCACTACTTTTATTCAATAGAATACAGAGGATATTATTTGTATAAAAAGCAATATACCTCAAAAGAACCTGGTCATGGCTAACAATATACATATTCTGTTTGTTGTATATTTGATGGTTGTCTTATATAGAAGTTTTTTATGTGTAATCATAGAAGTAATCAGAGGTGTATGGCATTTGTTTTCCTTTGCATTCTATAGCACAGATTGCTAGTATATGGTTTGCCACATGGTTCCTATCTTTCTTATACTCGACCCGTGCATAGACAGAAAGCATTGGAAACATGTGAGTTGCGGTTGTTAACACTGGGTAAATATGGAATCCATATATTAAAATTCAACATCAACTATGCAGGCCTGAATTTCCTGCAGCTTTGATTCTAATGCCCTAGTAATGTTTATGCTATCAATGTTAGCTTACATAACATGAGAGCTTTGGACCTGAGGGGTGGGTAAGATTAAACTACTTTCCAGTCTAGCAGAAAATTTTCTAGGTTTCTCCAGACCTTCAAACATTATGAGACTGCCTCATGGAAATACAAAGGGGGTCTTCATACATAACAATATCCTAAATTTCAGCTACTTTGGCATATGACTCACTTTCCATGATGCATTCCAAACAAATAACATTCAAATGTTATTTCAAATGGCAGATTTTTTTTGTCTAATCTCATTATCTTATGATTTACCTTGTCACTTATGCCTGGAGTATTTGTGTGTTTAAAATAAAATCAAGCACAGTAGCCTCGAGGCTTCTTCCTCATGGACTTTTCTCCTTGAAATAAAATCCAGCTTGAAAAGAGGAGCGTTTGTTGACTGATATGGTAATGCTGGTGGGGAATCACCAGGAATGCTGGAACTCTCTAAGTGCCTTTTATGGAAAAGTCTATCTTAACTAGGGAGGCTTCATGACATTTCTTAAGGCAGGCAGGTTCTGAATCCACCTTAACTCCTCTCTTATGAGATCTTGAAAACAGAATGTGTTGTACCTTTTCATCAATTGCTTCACCCTCAGTTTTGCGATCTAACCCACTTCAGCTCCAGCTTGTTCCATATTCTTGTGAAAATTAATACTGAGTTTGGAATCTAAAGCTGCCACCAAAAGTTGGCTGACTGTTGGAAGTGCTTGAGCATAGGTTCAGCAGAGCAGTAGGCTCTGAAGAACCGAGACATGTTGAATAAGCTGTAAACTTTGACTTTGATTTCGCATTCAATTCAGTAAAATGTGATCATACAGCCAAGAGGTGACAAATGCACACATGCTACAGCCAAATTACTGTCTGACATGATAAAGTCCATGTAAGCAGATGGGGAGAGGTGTTCCTGGACAATCTCAGTTATCAAAATATAACAAGCACCGAGCAGAATGTAGAGCTTTTGGATTGTGCTGACACATTAATGGAAGTTGTAGATATAATCTCAAGCATTTTCTGAGTTGCTTCAATGTAGCCTGGCCATGTTCTGCCTGACAGCTGCTCTTCATCCCCTATGCCATTCTCGAAGGCATAATGGCATGGTAACAGTGGGATTGCTCTGTCAGTTAGGATACACAACTGATTGTTGCTTGGATAATACCAGTATTTAGTATTAGAAGCTATAGACTAAATCTGCATCTCCTGCCTTTTGGACCACAGATTTGTGATACAACACATTTCATTTTTGCCTTTGAAAGATCAGTCTCTGAAATCTCAAGCTTCCATTGCATTTTATGAACTAATTAGAAACAGGTGCTTCAGAACTACATTCAAATTTACATATAATCTTCCCCCTTTTTCCATGTGCAGGAGAAGCTCAGAGCTACAGCTCTAAGTATTCATGATAATTATTCAATGACATATTTAATAAATATTGAGAATAAAGTAGGTAGAATATTTGATCTGTCTCACCCTCTCTGATGTTAATTCAGATGAAAAATTAATCATTTTTCTAATCTCAATCCCACAGTTCCTAACATAATCTTAATGTCTACACATTCACTCTTTCAGGAAGAGAAATGAAAAGTAAAGTAATCTGAGCTAAACAAAATGTATGTTAAGGGCCACAGGCCAACAATGGAGTTACCTTCAAGTCTAAAAACAGTCTTAGTATTTCTCTGCTTTTGTGTATGTCATGATTACCAGCATAGCTGAAGGTCTTTGGGAGGCCAAGAAGACTGTCTCATTAGAAAGCTTCTCGGTACCTGCTGCACAGACATGAACATGGTGTCTTCTTTACTCTAAAAATTCAAGTGCTTAAGACAAGAGCTATGAAAGGGCCTCCATGAACCCTAGAAAGTGTGTTTACACCTCAGGTTCGCACCTTCATGATTTTTTCTATTCTAGGTTTTTAATAAGAGCTTGGCTCCAGGCCTCAATATTTTGGGGTGGTACTGATTGAAGTTGATGGGTGTATTTTACATCAAAATACCCATTATAATATCTCATTTTTTTCAAATAATTTCCATTTAACTTGTTCAAATCAACAAGTTAATGTAAGCATAATTTTTATACAAACATTTTTAAAAGTAAATAATTCAAAAAGCATAAATAGAGCACCTAAGATTATAGGTCTGAATGCAAAAAGCTGCAGTCAGGTATTTTAGTAAGACTAATGCTAAAATAAATTATTTTTAGCATTATGTGGCCAAACTGTAGATTTATCCATATTTATCCATAAAGCCAACTCTTGCTTTGATGCCATATTACTACAGGTCAGTCTGGCAGAAACAACTTCCTTAGAGAGTTTGAATGTGATCTTCAGTTTGCAAATATCTTTTTCCTTCTTAATTTCTGGTCTTTGACTTGTAGTAATGCTTATTATTGCTGATAGTTATTCTATTGCAATCATCTGAGTGTTAGATACTTACCTTGATTATTTTCTCATGATAAAATTGCTAAGAAAAATCACACCACAGCAATTAGATGTGGTTTCAGTCAGATACTGCTATCTACAATGATTCTGCCCTTGACTAGTTAGAAAAAATATTTCTGTAACTTCTGATTGGTCTTCATAGAGATTCTCTTGTTCACTAGTTAATTTTTAACGTATCTAAACATTTATAAATTCTTTCTGCGTAGATCTAGAATACTTTCAATCACCCAAATGATTTTTTATTATTTCTTTTAAACACTTATTGTTTGTTTATATAGCATTTTCTTCTGACTCTGCCATGAGAGGAACAACTGCTGCTGTCTTCCAGCTGTTGTGATCTATTCCCTAAGCAAGCAGGTTGTCTGACAGTATGGACACTAATTTTAAAATGCTTGTCATGTCATTATTTGCTTGTTACTACTGTTTCCAGAGGTAGGTGCTTCCTAGACACATGTCCAAGAGAGTATGAGAACTGATCAGATTGACATGCTCAGCCAGATTCTACAACTCTGCAGGCAAACAATATTTTTCAATATCCAGTGCTCCACAACTCCTGGCAACTTACAGCTGCCAATGAACTGGCTGAACTTTAGGCTAGAAGGTTCAGAGTAAACTTTGTGAGCTCTAAAACTATCTGTTAATGTTAGTTCTTTCTTTGTTGTGTTTAGTCATCTGTGGCCTCGGCAGTTGCTGAGGGTAACAGCAGGAACTCTTTGTGTCCTCTTTCAGCCCAGGGTGCTGGTACAGGTACCTGACAACCAGCCTGTGCACATACTTTCACTGTCCCTTGGTTTCACTGACTGCCTGCCTAAAGTAAAGGTGTAACTTTACCGTGGTCATGGGAGAGAGACCAAATGGTTAATTAAACAGAGCTGCATTGTATTGCCCAGAAAAGAAACAAGACAGCTACTCAGTGAGTCCTGGAATTACCACTGGACCTCATGACTCATGTACTGTGGGGTTTCTGTCATTTGGACTTGTTCAGTATGATCTTGCCATGCTTGCATGGCTTAGCCTAAGGACTACGCTACACACTTTAAATATACTGACAAAAGAAATGGTAACAGAATAGAACTAGAAGAGTATAGTCCATTCCCTTGCTCCAAAAGAAGACCAACACTATGTATAGCTCCATATGAGCCCTGGGAATGGGCTGCCCAGGGAGGTGGTTGAGTCACCATCCCCAGACGTGTTCAAGAAACATTTAGATAGTGTTGAGAGACACGGTTTAGTGGGGTTATTGGTGGTAGGTGGATGGTTGGACTGGATGATCTTGTAGGTCTTTTCCAACGTAGCTAATTCTATGATTCTATGATTCTAAAACAGTATTAATGGGTATTTTTCAAGTATGTTCTCAAAAATATTCAGTGATGGAAATGTAAGCTGCCTTAGCGTGTGTCCTAGTGTACCAGCAACTTTCACCAGCTGCTTTCCTCACCCACACACTGACTGACCTAGGAGTCTTTGTGCAGAGCTTGTGCTTTCACAGTGTCTTTTTACCCATATACAAAAGGATTCCAGAGTCTTTCAGCTGTACCAGAATAGGTATTGTTCTGACTTTCTCTCATTATTGTTTTTCCTTCTGTGTGGAATAAATCTTTGTTGGTTATACTATTTCAATCAACACCAGTGGGATTCTTATGCAGTAGACAAACTGGACAAACCCACTCCCAGGCACCAGGGATCAAAATTCTCTTCTTTCATTACAATCAACTCATGGGTTAGGACCTTTTTTTTTTTCAGCTGCCATAAGAAACATGCTCCTTTTTGGTTTGTTTCATTTTTCTTTTTCTATATACTAAATTTTGCATTCAGGAAAATAAGATGTGATTTCAGAGCAGTTCTGGTAACAAAGCCAGCTGCATCCCAGTTACCTTTAAATTCTAGTCTGTAGATATTTTTGCACTTGTCCAGTTCTTTTTGCAAGAGCAAAGTGGAATAGTCTGTAGGCTTCACTGCAGTATAAACATCAAATTCTGTTATCAGCAGTAGCAGCATGGTTTTATGGTATAAAATATAGACTATAACTGTAATAACTGTAGAAGTATATAATATATAAGCAATAAATATGACCATAACTGAGAAAGCAGCTATTATATCCATCTCTGTGGAATTCAAATCAGTCTCCTACCAACTTTGTCCATTGTTTTCCATGACCCTGTACCTGATCATCTGGTAATGGCTTAATTTATCATAATGAGCCCAAACATCCTGGAAATATCTTCTTGTCCAGATGGAGAACATTTGTTAAGTAGCAGGTATGTGAAATACATATTTTAGTACATTTATGTGTTTGCTGAGAGGTAAAACATTCATAACTCACTGAGGAAGGCTTAGGCCTCTCTTAAAATAGGGTAGCTTTAATGAAAATAACTGTGATATGAACTTTGCTTCCAGCTTCCTTTGGTAGATTAAAGGAAGAGCATGGAAATAAAGATATTAACATGTTATTAATGTTTATTGTTGAAATATGTATATGTGAGATGTGCTTCTTCATACATTATGTACTGTCTAAATTAGACAAATGTGGGGGAGTTTAATAAGTCATCCGCATGATTTCATGTTTTAATGTAATTTTGCTGCCTTCTAAATGAAGCAGGGAAAAGCCACTACTTTTAGCAATTTTTAAAATTGTTTTACAGGTGGAAACTGGATGGTAACAGTGAAAATATCGTAGGTAGTAAAATTATTGTAGTTAAGATCACTGACCGTTTTTTTTCTTACAAAAAATCAGAGTACATTGAAAACTTAAGCAAAACTACTGAAAAAAAAGTGATACAAGTGTCCAAAAGAAGAGAAGAAAGCTGACTAGCAGTACATGTGCAATTGAAATACGCTGTCTGTAAATGGTAAAATCTTTTCTTTAAATATCTATTCCTTTTTTTTTTTTTCCCCAAGCCATTCCAAGTACTGTATTTATTGAGTCGTAGTGGTGAGTGCTGGATTGACGGCAGAGGTTTAATCCAGTTCTGGGCAAGAGTTGAAGGAGATATCTGGAATGTTTCAGGATAGTACTGAAGAAACAAAATGCTCTTTTGAAACTCATGATGCATGGATGATGATCATAATAAAAAATTTTGTTAATGGCCCCTTCAGAGTTGGGAGCACTCTGTAACAACTTGGTCAATTTTAAGCATGTCAGCTGGTTTTGTTATTTTATTCGTCTTACAAGTAGCAGTAGATCTGACAAAGCAAATACATTTCACAGCACTGGAAGGAACAGGAAAAGGGAGATGAAGAATTTTACCATGCATTAATATATTTGTCTGTTCCTTCTTACTAATTCAATTTGTAGCTCTGAACATCTACTCATTTCATCACATGTGGTCTGGTTAAGAGAATATACTATCAACTGACCTGGGAGCTCAAATCAGAGGGCATTTGGCCATCGATCTCAGTGACAACATAAATGTGTTTCTGCACTTTCCTTCCCTCTCCACCCCTTGGGCTTGGGAAAGGAGAGTGGGTACCCACAGGAAACCAAACAGACTTCAAGGTGTCTCACTTCTCAGTTATAAAGACTCTCTTGCCAATCTGAGACACACACTGTCTTTGAGAAAACTTGCTATTTTAGTATCAAAAGCACTTGGGGCAAAATTCAACCTTCTGATTCACATTGTAGTTCTCTTATTGATTTCAATGGGAATACTGCCTATGAAAACTATATAGAATATTCAGAACACACTGCAGGCCAAAGAAAATGTTTTTGACTTAAAACATAAGTTAAAATATATTGTTTTTGTTGACATTGAATCTGTCATGATTTCAGAAATGCAGCTTGTCCTTTGCATTCTAAATTTGTCATCGTCACTGGGCTAATGCCAGTATTGGGATTTTTTATTAAGTTGTAATGCAGTTTACTTCCAAGTCTTGTCTAAATCTCTGTCCTCTGACCATCTGACATCACGGTTTATCAAGAATTAAACCCAAAGCAGCTTAGTTGTTCTAGTGGTGAACAAGCAGGGAGTGTTGGGTTTCAAAATGCAATTCAATCAGGAAAAACTGATGCATGCAGCAAATATTCAGACCTGCTTTTAGTGAAGTCACTCAGAGGTTTTAGACAAGATTTCCTTGTCCTTTCTCTCTTCCTTGAATATAATCAGCTGGATTAGTTACGTCCCCTTCTGCTGGGGGTGGTTCCGTGGAAGTTTGATGTCTCAGATCAAAGGAAACTGAAGGTGTAGAATTAGCTAGTATTTTAAAAATAAATGCCAGTAGAACTTTTTAATAATTGTAATAAGATGTTTCACTTAGAGTTTCATAAAGAGTCTTAGATTAGTGGTCTTTTTTCCTCTCTGTCATAGTCCCCCCATCCCTAATTATCAGGAGGCTCCAACAGCGTTGTCATTAAGCTCCTGCTAAGGTAACTGAAGAATTGGAGAAAGCAGTTTGGGAGCATTAAGAATTTTTCCATCCATCCTCTCCCTACAGCAATAAATGAAACTTTGTTTAGCTAAAAATTATTTACAGCTCCATCTTGAGGGCAGGGTGCATTATGCCGTGTGACAAAATAATATCTGTGAAGGAGAAAATGGCACATGAACACATTGGTGATGCTTAACACAAATTTGGAAATACATTGGGACCCACTGGAAGATCTTACAAAACAGAGAAGGCTGTGGAGCCTCCAATGCTGAGGAGACAGCTGTGGGCATTCAATGGTAGGCCCCTCATGCTGGCAGTGCACCCATGGGGACCAAGAGGAGGGCAGGTCTTGATGCACACAGGAATTGCTGTGAGGACTGCTTACCCAGGCACATCCTGTAATGCACTACAACCCTTGGCTGTCATCTCCATGAGAATACACAGGAAAATAGTTGCATGATTTTCTGTGTCCTAAGTTCCTTTACAGTTAAACTCAAAGTGAGCAGAATTTAATGAGGAAGGATCTCTGAGCATGGGGGAAAGCAGAGAAATTTTAATTATCTTTACTGAGATGCAAGAGTTTACAAGAACTACAAAAGAAGAATGGAAAGAATGAGAAGTTGCCAGAGTAGCTGTGAAGAGGGATTGCTCAAAGATGCAACTGAAAAAAATACCTGTACAATAATTAATTAAGCTTCAAAATGTCCCTCTGAGGTAGGTAAGTATTATTAAACAAGAATATACAGAATTAATTAAGGTTTGCTGTGAAGAGAAAGGGCATTGGAAAAAAAAAAAGAAAGAAAAAAAGAAAAAAGCTGAACAAATTAATGCTAGCCAAAGGGGTAAGGAGAATAAGACTCGTACAGACAGAATCAAGGAAGAAACATATTGTAGGAAGAAAACATACCCATTAATAATGAAGCCCTTATTGGAACTGATTGCCAATGCTTCCTTTGTTATTGGAGCTGATTGCCAATGCCTCCCTAAGGGAGGGCAAAGATGCCAGACTCTTTGCAGGAAGAAGGAGGAGGGAATGGCATTATACTTAGGTTTTATGCTGACATTCTGTCACGCAATCACCTCATTTTCAGGTTTCTTTGAAAAGTGTTTTAAGGAAGGCTGTAGAGATGCAGGATCAGGATACCTGCTCTTGTGAACCTATTCCTTATCAACAAACCACTCCCCGCTTAGTACAGATAATAAATATTTTCATTGACATTTCATGGCTGCTGCCAAACTAGTACTATAGTAATTGCTGCCAAAGTATAAGAGAATTGCCAGAGCCTTATCTTTCAATTCCAAATGGAGGATATTTCACCAGGGTATCAACGGTGACAACAACTTCAGATCAAATACGCATGCTATGTTTTGGATTTGTGACTAAAATAATGCTGATAACATACTGTTTCTCAGAGTGTTTGCATAGTGTTGGAGATTTATCTTTTTCCTGTGCTGCCTTTTCAGCAAGTAGGTTGGGTGTGGGCAAGAGGTTGAGAGGTGACACAGCCAGGACAGCCAACCTCAACTGACCAAAGGGGTATTCGATACTGTATGACATCAAGTTCAGCAATAAAATCTCAGGGAAATGAGGTGGAGGTGGGAATGTTTGTGGTTGTGGCATTTGTTTATTCGAATTACTGTGAATACGGGATGAAGCCCTGCTTTCCAGAAAGTGTCTAGTGTTTATTTTCAAGCCTGGAGAAGAGAAGGTTCCAGGAAGACCTTAGAGTGGCCTTTCAGTATCTAATGGGGGGCTGTAAGAAAGAAGGGGACAGACTCTTTCGCAGGGGTCTCTTGGGACAGGACAAGGGGAAATGGTTTCAAACTAAAAGAGGACAAATTTACTCTAGATGTAAGGAAAAAGTTTTTTATGATAAGGGTAATGAAGCACTGGAACAGGTTGCCCAGAGATGTGGTGGATGCCCTGACCCTGGAGACACTCAAGGTCAGATTGGTAGGGGTTCTGAGCGACCTGAGGGGAGTTGGACCAGATAACCTTTAAAGGTCCCTTTTGATTCAAATAATTATATGATTCTATAATTTTCAACTACTAAGTTGGTTTTTTTTTCCCTTCATAGTCTAATTATGAATCTATTAATCTAATGGCAGGTATCAACCACTGCTTGTCTGTACACTTACAGCCTTCCAAAAGATACGGTCACTTGATTTAAATGGCTGAAATCTGGGCAGTGAACAAGAATATGTGGTGTGCATTCTTTATTCTGCCAGGAGCACTCCTCAATATACTAATTCAGAAAATACTTAATATCTTGTTTCAAAGAAAATAACTTTTAGAAGTTTTAAATGTTGAGAAAATCCATTTTGGAACTTTTCTAACTGGAAAATTAAACTTTTAGTGAAGAATTTAAAAGCAAAATGTAAACTACTTTATAGGTTTTTTTTAAAAGTAAAAAAAAAAAGTTATTAAAATCAAATGAATACCTCAGAAGATATTCAAGTTCTTCATATTTTTGCCCCAGTTTATGATTCGAAAATTCTTTGAAGCCTTTAATATTTTTTCAGACAAGGAAACTTTGTGAAGAGAAAATGTGATTGTTGATATCAATAGTTACACTATAGTTGTTACAACTCCTACTGGCAACATTTTGCAAACTTTCTTTGCAGAATCCTAAAAAGTAAGCTCTTGTCCTGCTGTATATGATGTATATGATGAAGAGATTATGATGACACAGCTAAAACTAGCTTTGAAAATATTTCTGAGGTTTATCATCTACATGAAAATGACAGTTAGAGTGCACTGTGTATGCATTAAGATATTCTACATGTTCAGAATATTTGAGACAAACCCAGGAAAGTTGTGAGTCAGAAAATGTTTAAGAGAGAAAGCATCCCTATCAAATCGAGACAAGTTTGGGGAAGTATGCATTCCTCTTTCTGTGAAATCACAAAGCCTGACTGTAGGAAAATCTCCTAACTGAGCAAGCAAGGCTTTCTGATCTTGTCCTGAGATGAGTCATAGAATCATAGAATCATAGAATGGCCTGGGTTTAAAAGGACCTCAAAGATCATCGAGTCTCAACCCCCCTGCTAAGTGCAGGGTCGCCAACCACTAGACCAGGCTGCCCAGAGCCACGTCCAGCCTGGCCTTGAATGCCTCCAGCGACAGGGCATTCACAACCTCCCTGGGCAACCTGTTCCAGTGCATCACACTGTGTGGAAAACTTCCTTCTAATATCTAACCTAAATCTCCCCTATCTCAGCTTAAAACCATTCCCCCTTGTCCTATTGCTATCTACCCTCACAAACAATCGATCCCCCTCCTGTTTATATGCTCCCTTCAAGTATTGGAAGACCACAATGAGGTCTCCCCAGAGTCTTCTTTTCTCCAAACTAAACAAGCCCGGTTCCCTCAACCTTTCCTGATAGGAGAGGTGCTCCAGCCCTCTCATCATCTTGGTCGCCCTCCTCTGAACTCTTTCCAAGAGTTCCACATCCTTCTCGTGCTGGGGGCCCCAGACCTGGACGCAGTACTCCAGATGGGGCCTCACAAGAGCCGAGTAGAGGGGGACCACCACCTCCCTCTCCCTGCTGACCACTCCTCTTTTAATGCAGCCCAGAACATAGTTGGCCTTCCAGGCTGCCAGCGCACACTGCTGGCTCATGTCCAGCTTCTCGTCCACCAGGACCCCCAAGTCCCTCTCCGCAGGGCTGCTTTCAATTACTTCTTCCCCCAGGTTGTATAAATACCTGGGATTGCCCTGGCCCAAGTGCAAAACCCTGCACTGAGTCTTTGGATTCTGAACAGTTCCATCCAGTTATTCTTCAGTCTTTGGATTCTGAACAGTTCCATCCAGTTATTCTTCAGGCAAGCAACTGTTAGACAACTTAGAAGGAAAGAGATGAACAGGAGGATAATCAGCTGTCTATTTCAGAGATGTTTCTGCAGCATGATGATAGCACTGAAAAGCTTTTGTGAGGAAAATGAAGTTGTGAATTTTGGTAAGAAATTTAATGCACTTATTTTTCTTTGACACCTTTTAGTGGACTACAGCAATACTGAAATTTAAAATTCATACAGTACTTGTTATTACCATATTATTTATATAATGTTTTCATTAGGACACAGTATAGAATAAGGATTGGTAACAGGGAGACAGTGGAATTTCTTTTTGATGTTAGTTTCTTACATACACCTGAACATCAACCTCAGGATAAATATAGGTGGATTTCTCAGCACTTAGTAGAGCAGAGACCTACAGCATCATGTTGGAAGAAATTCACCAGCTGTCTTGTGCAATGTTACGACATGCATGCCTCTTCTGTAGACAAAAATTGTGCTAAATTTTGAATCTTTCTATTACTTTAATAAGCTTTCTTTTTGTTTGCAGCCTGGATTACATCTATGTTTTTAGAATGACTATTCTGAAATATTTTGTGAATTGTACACTGACATCTCACAGAGTCCATGAACCATGGATTTAGAAACATCAAACTAAACAATGGCTAGATTCCCAAGTGGGCTTATATAAAGCTTACCTCTGTGTAAAACTGTAGTCTGAATGGGTGGGGGGAAATAAAATAAAATTATGCAGGGACCATTGAGTTACCCATGCTATTCTGAAGAGACTGTAACTGGTCATCAGATGCATTATTTTGCCCAGCTATAGTTGATTCAGATATCTCTGATGAAGTGAAAGTTCTCTACAGAGTTACTCACAGACTGCTGTATGACCAAGGTTATTATATTCCACTTCAGCAAAACATTGTTTTTAATGCGTAACATTTACTTTATGTAACTGAGCAGATGTTTTTTAGTCCTTCCTTTCTTTCTTACTCCTGTATAGATATAAAAAGATGTAAATTCATTCAGATCCCTAATTATTTTGGGTCAGACACAGAAAAACAAACAGATGTCAGAAAAGATAAAGCTAAAGTTTAGGTGATGCTATGACAGAGGAATGACAAAGGATGAAAGATTCAAAACTTCTCAAGGAAAAAAAAAACAGAAAGTAAACAAAAAGACATAAATATAGTCAAGTGGATATTAAGGTTGCTGTATTTAGGAAACGAAAACTGAGCAGAATGAGAAGCTGAGTACAAGCAAGGTGATAGGAACCTCTGAACAAGTCACAGAAATCCTCCTCTTGCAGCTAGAAGCTGAGAAAGAGAGGTCATGACTCAGAGGTCACTATTCCAATATGTATTGTTTTTCTACTCCATTTCATTTAACTTGCCAATAAATCAAAGTATCCTGTATAACTGAAATGCTCTGGGATGTTGCTTATTATTACTACCCATCCACCTACACCTGATAGCATAACAAAAGGAGGGATACTCAAAGTTCAGCTCTAAGCAGAGGACATTGATGATTAGGAAACTCCAAGCACTGAAACAGGAAGTGAGCTAGAACCAGTCAATAGAAGACACTAAGCATGGTGGGGTTGGTAACCATCATGGGGGAGATGATACGTAACTGAATTTCCATTACACAGAATCACAGAATCATAGGGGTTAGAAGGGACATCAGTAGACCATCTAGTCCTGACACGTCCAACCCACAGCCCATAGGCCATATGTGACCCAGCCCAGCCCATTTTGTGGTCTCCCCCTGCCCCAACAAGCAGCTTGGCACAGCCCTGGGAATGCACCCATCACTCAGCAACAACCACAAATCAGTGTGTGACTGGCACTGTTTGGGCTGCAGCCAGAGCACGGGGAGGGTGAAGTCCAGTGCTGACTCAAGTGATGGCAAATAATTGTATGCGTTTTGATACACTGGCTAAACACAGTCCTCTGAACAGAAAAAAATATGCAGCTGTGCTTTCCATTTTGATAAAGGAATTTGAGAATAGGTTTCAAGATTATCAAAAAAATCTTTGACATTTTTACATATTTGCCACTCCGTTTTCAGTTGGCATAAATATATTACCTGTAAATTTTCAAATGTAACACATAGTGTTGCAATCAGATATTCAACTCACATGTCTCTTTACCAGACTTCTAGAAGACATATCATTCCAGAGGAAGATATCCCTCGCTTCAGAATCACACTTTATTCACACCATTGCTTTTTGGCAGTACATACATTTGTGAACAACTGTTTTCAAGGATGAAACACAGGAAGAGTAAAATTTCCTCAAAAATCTCTGACAAACACCTTGAGAATTCACTATGAATTGCAACCACTGCCATCTAAACAGACTGATAAGTTAGTTTCACAAAAATAAGGTCAAATATCCCACTAGTTTTGTGTTTTTGTTGCTCTCTTTTTTAATGTTTTAACAAAAATATTTGTAAAAATAAAACAAGTTTTGTTACTTAGATACATTAACTACAGTATATATTTTGCATGTGGCTCAAAACAATTCCTTTTCACTTTTGAGTTCATGCAAGCCAAAAGTTTGGACAGCCATGATCTAGCCCCTGCTAAATCAGGTTTCCTACAGTAGGTCAGCTTGTTCCAGTTCTCTTCAGAGCTCCTGTTGTGAAGCAGGAGTGAAACAAAAGCTCTCTCCGCTAAAATCCCAACCCAAGCATCCTTCTGCAAGCAGAAGCATCTGCTGTTATTCTTAAACAACAGAGAGAAAAGATCTTTTTTTTGTTTTTAAATCTTTTCTGAAGTAAGCTGGTCAACTTGTGGGAGGCTCAGCTTTAATTGCTTTCTCAGCTAAGCAGATTCATGCATCTATGACTTTTATTCACTCTTGTCTCTGCTTCTAAAAAATTTCCTAGGTGAGGCTCTGTGATACCCCCCTCAAGTTTATCCTTATCTTCCCATGGAAATAGGTGGTAAGAAAAATAATGGGGCAGAATGCAAGTTGAGGACTGAGCTGTGAACTGATCTTCCATGTGTTTAACAAGATTCTCACAATCTCAAAGCTTGGCTGGGTCTGTGGCAGGTCTGTCCACTCTCATAGCCTAAACCACACTGAATTCACACCTAAAAAGTCTCTGGTACTTTTAAAACTTGAGTCTGCTGAGGACTGTCTCCCCAAGAAAATCTGGTGAGACCCAAGACAGGCAACCCAGCATTTAAAGTAATACTACATAGAAGGGAGAAGTAATCAGGACTTGTGTGGTGAGTAGGAATATCTTTGTTCACATAAAAGTCATTCAAGCAAATTGCTGCTGTTCTATTATTCACATGCATTCACTTAGGCTGGTGTTCGGCCAATGGTGTGAAAATAGCTGTAGTCTTCAGTGTGCCATCCATAAAATATATATATACCAAGTGAATTTATTTGAGTGCATTGGACTCCATTTTTAGTCGTTGGTATCACCATTTCATGACAGTCATTTGTCACAAATAATTTAGTAGATACATGTGTGTTCTCTCAGCTCTATCTGTAAAGGACACGTTAAGATCTTTGTACTAGCCTATGTGCCACAAATTTTGGGAGCAAATCCATCCTTATGTCATATTATATTAAACAGTGTTCCATTAATACTGTTATATAATTGGTCATACCAGCTCACATAATAAGTTACTACAGTTGTTAGAGCAGAAATTGAGATAGAAAGGAGTCTTACCTGACTTAAGACATATTTTGATTGCAGACAAAATGGATAACTCCCAAGCTGGATGCCAGAAGCATAGATTTGTTCTTATAAGCTGTCACATCTGGGAATGGTAAGCACAGATGAGCTGCCCTAATTTAGAAAATCTGAAGTTTGGAAAATTTTGAGAAAGATGTGAAGCAGCTTACCTATTTGGTGAAAATTTAGAAGATTTCAAAAATGGTCATTTTCCACAATGGGATGGAAAACAGAAGAATTTTAAAACCTATAACCAAACAAATGAAGAAATGAAATGGAGAATTTTCAGTAAAAGAGGAAAAATGCTGATTCAGAGTGTTTCAAACTTGCTTCTTCCCCATGGCAGATAAAGTCTCTTAAAATCTATAGTGAGAAAGCACCTACATTTCTGTAGAGTTTCTGAAGCTGAGAAACATTTCCTGACAAAAGTTCAGCTGAAATAGTAATGCATCCATTCAAAAAAATTGACTGTACTGCTCAGCACTTCCTTACAAAAATGGCCTCACTTAAAATTCAGGGTATGTTAAGATGACTCTGCTGAGCCTGAATTCATGAGCAAAGCAGAAAAGTAATGGTTACTGCTGAGATGCAAGTCATGTCAGGGTCTCAGTGCTTTATCTTGATGAAGAAGGCAGCATTAGCAGAGAAGGACACTCTATGTTATACACTACTGTCATCTCTTTCTTCAGGAGTGTCCCACTAAGGTTTCTAAGACTGATCAAATAAAGGAACCAGTAAGGAGGTTGTGTGGTCAATGGTCACAGATATTTTTTTAACTTTCTTCCAGTGTTTATATCATAGGGCAGTAGGATAGTAGTAAGAAGAAAAAAAAAATACCCTTCTATTTTACAGCATCATTGAGACTCAGAGAAAATTGCAGATTTGCCTTGGAGTGAAACAGCATATATTCTAGTACCTAAAAGAGGCCAAGAATACTCTCAAAGGAACTGGTGAACCAAGATGAAGAAAATGAGAAATGAATCACAGTAAATTCCAGACTTTTGTCATATATATTTGTGTCACAGTGCACACCAGTTATCCTTCTATTTCAAGTCCAAAGTTGATCTCCCCCAGATTTTCTCTGAAAATGTTTAGATGAAATATACTGGTTTTTATTATACATTCCTGTTTCTATTTAACTAAATAATGATAAATTCAGGAAATGTATAGAAATTTTACAGAAATTTTATGTTTCCCATTATTGCAACAGTGGAATAATGTTATCCGGAGGGAGAGGTTAATCCTGAGTTACTGGTGAACATCATCCTGTATATCAAGGACAATACAGTAAATAAAATCAAAGATAAATAATTTTTGTTGTCATTTCAATCTTTAAAAGGTTAGTCAGAGCCATATTTAGCAACTCTTGCTTAACTTCAGCAATGGTTAACCATAACAAAGCTACTCAGACAGAAGAATTTGACTAAAAATGATAGTATATCAACCTGTTTCCAAATTAGTTTTGAGACTTGGAGTGTCGAGATAGGTACTCGATTATTTATTTATTCTTATGGATCTTCAAGAAAAAAAAAAATGAAGAAGACTCGATAGTGTTAAATTACACTAGAAGGAGTGCAATGGGCTGTTGAGCTTTTCAGTTCAAGAAAGACACAGAACTTCTAGAGAGAGTCTAGAGGAGGGCCGCCAAGATGGCTGGGGACCTGGAGCAACTCCTCTGTGAGGAAATGCTGAGAGACCTGGGACTGTTCAGCCCAGAGAAAAGAAGACTGAGAGGGGATCCTATCAGTGGGTGGGTGACGAAGTGGATACGGCCAGGCTCTTTTCAACAGTGCCCAGTGACAGAGCAAGGAGCAATTGGCGCAAACAGGAACATAGGAGGTTCCATACAAATATGAGGAAAAACTTCTTTACTTTGTGGTTACAGAGCACTGAAGCAGGCTGTCCAGAGAGATTGTGGAGTCTCTTTCTCTGGTGATATTCAATACCCACCTGGATGCTTTCCTGTATAATCTGCTGCAGTACACTTGCTTTAGCAGGGGGGTTGGACTCAATCTACAGAGGTCCCTTCCAACCCCTACCACTTTGTGATTCTGAGTGTGAGTTGCCAGATATGCTATTATATCACGATGGTATCTTCTTCTGTAAAGAATGTAAAATCCTTATTTTCTTAAAGGTATTCACTGTGGCACAGAGTGAAGAAAAGGGATGTGCCCAGTTGAGAACAAGTGGGTTGTAAGAGCACAGAATCACAAAGAATCACAAAATTTTGGGGTTGGAAGGGACCTCTGGAAACTATCTAGTCCAATCCCTATGCTAACACAGACTCCCTACAGTAGATTGCATATCCCTCTATTATTAATATTCCTATATTCTTATAGGTATTCCTCTTGTAATACCTGTTTTTAAGAAAGGGTGTTTTTTTTATTCCCCTTTTCACTTTTAGATATTCAATATTTAGGGACAATTAAAAGAACATCATACATTATAGTGAGTGTAGCCATGTATGTGCCTAGAAAGCTTGGCTGGGGTTCATTCCTTGAGGACTTCAACTGGACACTCTGCTAGTATTAACAAATTGTGGGATATTTTTATGATTTGGATTTATAACCTTGTGGGGCTGGTCTGAGATCAGCAAACTCATTTTTAGCAGGTAACTTAAGTTGCATTTGAATTCAGTCCTGCAAAAAAAAAAAAGCTAAACAATTGCACTGTAAGATAGGTTTTCATAGACTGACCAGTGATCAAAATCTGATTAGTCTGTTTAGTGAGGCTAGCATGTTCTATTATATTTACTAAGTCAAGAAATTATATCTCAGAAATTACGCACTCCTGTAGTATGCCTTATGAACACAGTATTACTGTAGTTTGGGTAACCATTCTCTCTAGACTTTGCTTAATAGATCTTATATTTTATGTTTTCAATGAACAACTCATACAGGGTTGAGCCAAGGGCTTAATCACTCTTAATACAATAAAGCAGCACTTTAAAATATTATTAACCTCATCTGTCTAGATTTGGAACTAATAGACCATTGTGTGTGTATTGTCTTTATCCCTGCCAGTTATGTACATATTTATTAATCCACTCTTCCAGAGGAAAAATTTCTAAAGGAAAACCAACAGTAACCTTCAAGTGAGCGGGCACAGGTTAGAAGGGCACTAATTAAATGTCAGACTTGACAGATTAAAATTATGAAATTTAAAATCACCGTGGAGCTCTTTGTCATTGTCAAATTAGGAGTCAGTGTGATGAGGAGCACGGAAGTGAATGGTTTAATGGATTGAATGGGAATGTGGCTTAGCAGCAGGCTTTTCTTGAATTCAGATCAGCCTGTAGTTCAGATCAAAGGCTGCTAGTTCAATTTCACATTCAAAAAGAGTTGTAGCTTACCTGCATCAGTAATAGATGTGTGTATATGTATGTAGGCTTTAAAAAAAAAAAGAGAGAGAAAAAAGTAAGACAAATATGTTTCATGAGAAATAATTTTTGCACTGATGATTTATGATCTATTTTGATTAGAGTAGTAACATCATTTTTTCTATTATTTGGCTATGGGGTATTTAATGAGGTTTTAAAGTCAAGCTGCCTATGCAGTGCTTTTGAAAGCAACTTTTCTATTTAGTAAAGTAGAAGATAAGGAATATTTAGTGTTGGATAGGTTATGTTAAAGGAAACAAATTCAAGTGAGTGAGCCATATTCTGACAGTATGGGTTCTCATGTACATTCTGAACAATGCTGTTGACTTCAACAGAGTTCACACCAATAGATGTGGATGGCATTGAATAAAAGGCAAATGATGATTGCATGGACTAAAATCATTTAAGTTTCTGTTATGAATAATTTAAATGATATTGTCAAAATTTTAATTTGCGTGCACATATATATACACGTATATATACACACATATTTGCATGCCTAAATATTTACATATCTATAATGTTTATGCAATTTCTTTCCAACACCACTTGTATTAAAACTAAAGATCTAGCTCTTGCTAATTGGGCCTGTAAAGCATAGAAATAATGTCCCTTTCTTAAGTGATTACTTGCATGTTGGCAGAATTTTCAAAACTCCCCGCTTCCTTTCTTGAGCATGTCAGTAAATTATTACATAGCCATTCTGAAAAATTTCTAATAAAAGATCTCTTTAATCAGATGTAGTTTTGAACTGCATAGAAAATACTACACAACAGTGACTGAAATCAATAGGATCAGATTTTAAACAGGATTTGGTAGTTATTTAAACCTGTGAGAAGTCTTTTGAGCCATTGGGAATATTTCTATTGAATTCAAAAGATGTTGGATCAAAGCTGAATTCTTTAATCAATATATCTAAATCTACATTACAAAAAGCATCAATAAAAATGTCAAGCCATTAATTACATTCATAATATTTTGCAGGTTTCCTGAGACAAGTGATATGTTATTAGAAAATTATGCCAAGTAACTCTTGTCCCATGCTCCAGTCTCATCCAGGCTCTGCTTAGAACATTTGGTAGAACTGGCATAGTCAATTCAAACATTGATTTGTAGTGAGATGTCTTTAGCATACTGTAAACCACGGCATCCACCTTGAACATCAATTCACACATGCACTGAATAAGAGGACAAGATTTAATGTGAGTCTACAGCAACATTTCTGGGGAATACTCCTCAGTACCTTCATCTGAGATGACTCAAACACAATCCCAGGAGATCTCAGATAAGTCACTAATCTGTCATGATCACTGATCCCTCAGGCAGCCATCAGTAGAATATTTTCAAGTAACATCACCTTAATTCCCAAACTGTAACCAGGTTAGTAACCTTTCCTGACCACGTTCAAAGAGAGTAGAGAGACACATCAAAACCTCATTTTAACCACAAGAGGACTGTGCAAAAATAACACAGCATCAGGAAATGATTTCTTGAAAAAAGAGAAGCACCAGCTAGTGTCATTAGCAGCAAAATGAGATCCTCTACATACTCCACAAAATCCATGGTCCTTACTCCAAAGGCGTTCTGGAAAAAATCTTCTAGACTTCTAATATTTCTAATGACTCATCAAGCATCAAAAGATTAAATTTTTTGTGTATGCAACCTCTTTTTCGATCCAGGATTTACTGAAGATTCGTGAAGCAAATGCACTGATTTCTGACTGCGTAGGTTGCTCCAAAAGTAATGCCTTCTATTTATTTTTGTGGAAACGACAACAGATATAAAGTGCACAATAACTATCTTCTACAGAGTAATTTCTCAGCTACAAAACACTTTTTTATCAACTACAAAACACTCAACATAGTCACCACCAATAGCTATGCATTTTCACCAACAATGAAAAAGAGCCTGCATGTCATGTTCATGAAAAACTTCACCAGTAGAGTTGACCCACTGCTGAAACACACCACAAGTGCCATTTTTTCTGCATGGAGGAACTCAGTGACACATCTTTGTTTCATTCGCATTTCCATGTCAGACACCATTTTGTCAGACTGCCCTCTGCTGCCATTTGTTGCATGGCAACAAAATATAATGGAGTATTGGTGGGAAGGTTCAATCTCTACTGCCATGTCACCAGCATGTGATGTCATAGGCCAACATCATAAAATAGGAGACATTACTTTTGGAGCAGCCCTCGTGTTATTTAAACAGAAACTTGCAGAAAAATGAAAGAATTTCCAGTCAAGTAAAAGTGATTTGAGCTAATGTGAATCAGACAGCCTGGAGAGCTATTATCTCATTTTGTAGATGATAAGGTAGAGATCAAAAATACTGCTATGGTTAAATAATCAAAACTAAACTTCAGTAAGAATTTTTTCTCTTGTAATAATTGCTATCAGCTTTTGCAAAGAAGGCAGATATTTCTGCTTTAAAATACATTGAAATCCACAAGAAGATAATAAAAAATACCAGTCATTCTAAAGAGGTTATGATGCCAAATAAATGACATTTATTAATACCTTTTCCTCAATTTTATCTTTTATGAACACTTCCTAAATTATTTTAAAAATGGCAGTGATTGCTCTTGAATTCAAAACTTTCATTTGCCAGAGTCATGCAATATTTATCCATTCTGAAATACCACAGTGACATACATTTCCAGTACGTTATCTTATCAAGGGGTGCATGTCACATAGAAGACAAAACTTTTAGTCTTGCGGTATTTTGGCCTTGTTTTAAGGCAGGCTGATGAATCCCTCCCTGAGAAAAGCCATCCATTTGGTGAAGCCAGATGAGAACAACCCCATACTGGCAGATCTCAGCAGGGACTCCAGAGAAGATGCAGGTGGCCTTGGACAGAGCAGAAGGCAACTGCACAGCAGCTGCCCTTGTGGGATAGTCCTGTGAATTGTCTCTCTGGAGTTCCCCCTAAAAGGGCTGGGACATTGTATGGCTCTTTACTCAGGCCCATAGCTAAAGAAGTGCAGTTTTGCCTTGGAGTTTGCATCAGCCCCTGCATAGGTACTGTATTGGGCCGTGCAGATCCACTCAGGTAGATCCTCCCAAGGCTGGTGCTGTTGTCTACCACATTCAGCAACTTCATTTTGAAAGTTCTGGCATTTCTATGTAGCACTAAACTTACTTTTTCTTTAAGGATTTCTTCCTTACATCTCAGACGCCCTTTAGTGAAGGGATGTATGTTACTGTTTATTATCTGTTCATTTGGTCATATGAGAGTAACATAGACCTCTCCCTCCATATGCTCATCATCCGTTAATACTACCCGACACTGTTAGGCTAAGGAAGCATCACAGAAGACACGTGAAATGACTCTAAATAGCTGATCACCTTATTAAGCCAATCAAAGTGTTTTGTGTGGCTAGGAGGACAAAAAGGCTACAAGAGAGGCATTCAACTTGCAAAAATAAACCCAATACACGTTATTTTTTAAAGAAAGTGGATAGCTACTCACAAAAATGTATACTTCCATGCCACATAAGTTTCTTCTGATGGTGGTGAAAGGTGATGCAGAAAGTCATACTTAGGTGAACAGAATAGCTAACCAAGTCTGGGTTCCTGTGGGCCTGTGAATCTGTAACACAGCTGATCTATCTGTACACAACTGTAAAAGGCAAAAGCTGAGTGAAGGGTTCCTACAGCTGGTATAGTCACAATATTTATCTCTTGCACAGAGTCTCTGGTGTCCAACAAGCATTGAGCTTTTCCTTTAGTGAACTCACTAGGAAGGTTTCTCTTCTGCATATAGCTATTTTAATTAAACATATAGGAAATTAATACCTCTGAGATTATTTCCATCCTGCCAGCCACGTCTGAAATTGTCTGGGGCATTCCAAAGCTATCAGAGACACACACATAGTAAGAAAGAGAGGCACAAACATGGTAATTCAAGCTTCTGTGCGAAGGAAAAAAAAACATAATAATCATGGCCCAGAATGGATAGATGGTTTCCTATCCCAGTGGATACAGGATAATGTTCAAGGAATATATTTGTCATGCAAAATTATCCTTTTCAGACATACTTATATGCAGCAAAGAACCAGCTGGTATCCACGTCTCCACCAGCAACAGTGATACAACATTGCAGGGTACTTAGTTCTTTTGCCAATGCAGCCAGCGCATGCTGCCAGTTACTTTTGGCAGCTGTCACTGAATTCATTCTATACAAAGAATAACAGACCACTTAGCTAGGGGAATTGCTGATGGAAAATAATGGCTTTTGCATTTTGGTGACTTGTGCAGAAGAGGTCTATAGTTTAGTTTCTTGTTGGTTTACACAAGAGGGGGACAACCTATGGAACTTGAATAACACGCAACCCATGAGAATTTCAAGTGCAGTTCTCACCCTAGACGATTTTACACATCCAGCAACAGGGTTGTACTGACATCAAGACTGCTATGTGTACTGGAACTAACTGTGAAAATGAGTAGGAGCTGCACAGCAAGTTTACTTTGTCCTGCAAGGGAGTAGTGGGGACCTGCTGGGAGATGCTTTCCTTCTCTGCCTGAGTGCTGATCAGGGAGATCAGGAGCAACTGGTAACTGGTCTCACATCTCTCAAACACTTGAAGATTTTGCAATAAATATTCTAGGATCATGTAATTGGTACCCTCATGGTAGTGATAGTACCATGGAACTGTGGCAGTACTTGCATGAATGAGAGCTCACCAATTTAATTCAAAAGTCCTCTTCATGACTGAACTGTGCTTTGTGGCCACTCAAAGTCAGATTGACTAGCTCAGATAGTACAATTGCCTGTTCAAGTGAGCTCAGTCTGCAGTTAAATGGAGATGTTCATAAGTTCATGTGCTCTTTGGTAGAAGTCAGGAGCTGTTCCACAGGAAAGTAGTTACGAGGGCCAACAGGCAGTAACATGCAGCATTGATAGACCCAAAAGAGGATGCTTGGCCTAACAGAAGCATAAGGCCAGATGAAAACACCTGGGTCACCAAGATTGTCCCCTGAGACCTCAGACAGTGCATTGTACTATTTCTTGCATAAATGCATTGAGCTCCCCCTACTCCCAACAGCAGGCCATTCCTGAAACTGTGTGCTTCATGATAATGTAGGTGCTGAACAACCAGATACTAAAAATATTCATTTAAGAGTCTGTACTGAATGATGATGATGAAGAGGTCAAGATTTGTTATTGTGATTTTTTTTGCTGTCATTCAGATGGTTTCTAATTTAGGATAGAAGTGATCAAATTGGAAATCATCCATAAATTTAAAAGAATTACTCTCACTAGGATATAAAAATTTAGCACCAGATTGCTGTAAACCCTTGAAGACCAGAGGTAAACATAAGACCACAAAAAAATAATCTGTAAATTTGTAATCATACATCCTTAAAGAGACATATATCATCACAGAGAAAAATAAAGATATTGCTCACTAAAATGGGCAAATTAGTCAGCATTAATTCCAGTACTGTTGCTAATGCAGTTTAATAGCCATATTTCTGGTTACAGGGCACAGTGTTTTTTCCTTTGTTAGAAGTCAGTTTGATAGTGCTGTATTTGATGCAGACTACCTGTTAAGCCATAAGCTTAAAAGGAAAAGTAGACTCATGTTCTACACCAAACAGAAGAACCATTATTTCCATCTATCATTCTCACAAATTAAGAAATTATAGTTCATCTGCAAAATGAATTAGAATTTCAATCTAGATCCAAAGATCCAAATATGTTTTTTTAAAAAAAGGAATAGCCAGATTTATTAGCAGAACTGTCTGCAGCCCGATATTGTAAGATATCATCTATTACCTTTATCCATCTATTCATTTGCTCTGTAATCAATCAAAAAAAAAAATCAAAATCATTTAGTATCTTAACACAGATCTTTGTCATTCATTACTTTCTAGAGGCTCTAAAAATAAATTAAAAAAAAAGTGAAAATAATATTAAATTTGCTTATAGATTCCCCTAGCAGAATTATAAAATATTATAAACATCAATAGAGCAACAATTTGCTGAGCTCTTCGCAATTAATGGGATGTTTGGTCACTATTTCCAGTGACAGCAAGCCAGGACATTTTCTTATACTAAGTTTCATTCTTGGAATTAGCTTAGGGGCTGGGGAGGTGTATTTCTACCTTGATCTAACTGTGCTGTTTAGACCTGATAGAAATGTTTTGGCTATATTAATCAAAAAAGAAAAAGAAAAGAAACACGGATGATACAGGATTGATCTCATATTGGATCCAAGTTAGACACCTAAATTTTAGATGAATGCTACAAACTACACTTCCACGTTCCAGATATAGTGAATGAAAAAGTCAAATTTTCCAGAGATAGTGCATGCCACCTATTTCTGAAGGGATGTGCTGTACCTGCACCTCCAGATGCCTCCCTCAGATCTCAGATCCTGATTCAGACCTACACGGGAATAGGGAGAGCATTCCCTCCTCGGAAAGCCATGATGAGCTGATATGAGATACTTCCCCTTGGGAAAAATAATAACAGATATAAGAGCACTACATGTGTTAGGTGTGCCATTCCAGACCAGCAGGTAGAGGTCAGGTGGGGTAAGCAAGAGCATCCCAGCTGGCATGTAGACACCAGTGTGTAAAGTCATATATTCATCTATCCACGGAATCTCAGCCTAAGGGCACCAGCTCCACCAGTCCGGGACATACTATATATACATATATATACATATACCTCTAGGTATGTTCAATAGCTCTGGCACATTTCTGGAACTGAAGAGGTTATAAACAGTGTGACTATACTGGCATAACTCTCCTGTTTGAGATATTTGTATTGCCAGCACTTTGCAAAATGTAATTACATCATCTCCATCTGCTTTTGCACAGGGTAAGGGGACCACTAACTGTGCTATGAAGGGCAGTCTCACATCTTTAATCGTTCTGTGATATCGGCACTAAGTGACCTGTCTTCTAATCAAGGATGCAATGATATTGCATTTCACACATAAAACCCGAGTGTACAAATTCATTCAACTGGCTTTAATTTGAAATACGAGCATTAGCAGCTGTACGATTTGTGACAGACTGATCATTTTTATGATGTGTCTGTTGGTATGGCCAATATTTCCTCTCTTCATCACCCGCACTTAAATCTTCCTTGCCTTTAGATGCTGTGCATGTGCAACGTGTAATAAAAAAAACGAATTACCTCTCACCCCCAGAGAAGGTGAACCTCCCGAATCAGCACGGTGGCTATTGGCAGGCAGAACACATCATTTGCATTGTGGCTGCCTGCACCCTGCTTAACCTACGTGTGAATACTGCAGTTCACCTGGTCCCTGTTGCTTGACCAAACAACTCAGATATAAATAAGTATGATAATTGCCACTGCGAACTGTCATGGGCATACCACACTACAGCATTCATGAGAGCTCGTGCAAAATGGTTCTCAACTGGCAAGAAAATTAAAGAGTTAATAAATTCAGACCCATTATTTTTCCCTAACTGAACATGTAGGTAATAAAGGAAAGGTTTTCTTTTGGCAATAAATTAGCTCCCACCCTCCCCTTTTTTTGTTATTACAGTCATGGTTCAAAGCCCTCTACAAAAACAAGGTCCCACTTTATTATAGGACAGTCAGGTTCAGCGCACAGCTTGCAATAAAGAAATTAGCAAACCAGAAGCTGCAATTCTGTAGAAACACTCAAAAACGAAGAGGATTTAAAGTGACAAGATCCAATTAAATTTAATTACCCAAGCTGTATTTTCATTTTAACTGACACTTTTTATTAAGGAGCCACATGCACTAAAGCTAGAAACCTGGGCCAAATTGCATCCCAGTAATACAGTTATCTTATGCAAAATTCTGAGTATCTAATTTTCTAAAATGAAATTAGAGACATGGGGTTTGTAAAAGGTTCTCTTTGTCTGATACTATAAGATGCTGTTTGCAATGTACCTACACTACTGTATATCCATGCAACAGTAACACCTGATGTACCTAATGAAACTTATCATTGGGGAGTGTCTTAGTACACTTTTATTACTTTTAATACAGATGCATTCAACACGAGTCAGGGAAATTTAACATCTGCAAATCTAAAATGCTAGAAAACTAAAACATGATGTTTTATCTACTTTGACATCAGAAAGTTATCTATGCATTTCTTAATTTTCAGCTTAAACGACCACATGAAGCAGGACCAACTAATTTTGTTCTCTTCCCCTTATTTGTCCCCAGGGCAGCGGAGAGAGGCTGTGGAGAGCAGCCCACTATGAGAGATACACATGAGAGCTCTTTCCACACCTCTGCTTTTAAACAGTATATAGCTAAAACTTTGAAGAACAAAAATTTGAAAGGCAATAGATGAAAGGCTAATGGGGAGATACGAGAACTGCAGGAGAAGTATATTTAAGCAAGCTCAAGCCAGAGGTAGCACCAGTGAGCTTTTAAGTGAGGCTGCATGGTGGTCTTCCCCTCCCAAAGTCTCAGAAGAGTGTGCCAGTGCCTTTGGTGGCCTGGAGTGGAGCTATCACCAGCAGCAGCATCTGGACACCCACACTGTGTCCACTGGCTGCCCTTCTCAACAGCAACACCACCACCTCAGAAGCAGGGAAAAAAACTGGGTGTACGCCATGCTACCTGCATGGCAGAATCATTCCCACCCATGTAGATGGCAGCACCCCCGCTCAGCTCTCCAGAGGATCAGCCCTGCTGTGCCTCCATAGCCATCTCGTGCAGTTGGTGAGGGCATGGGTGGAAGGCATGACCTCCTCTTGTTCTGAAAACATCATGAGGCTCAAGGGAGTCCTGGGGCAGGAGGTCACCATAAGGACCACCTTGTTTTTTCCTCTTGGAAGGAAGAAGGATTCTGGGGTGCCAGAAATTTCTTGCCCACATGGTCTGTCTCCCTCACAGTTATGCACAACAACATTACCACAAATTGCACTCTCTGACAGCAAAGTTGGTCTCCTGATCTGTTAATCACCTCTCCCAAGGTTCTCAGATTTCTAAGCAGATGAGGGCTGTGGCTGTACAGACTCTGTTTTTGTATGGGAGAAGGGAGAGGACGAGGCTGGAAAATAGTCCCAGTCTCCTTTATTTGTAAAGTGTGAAATTAAAGAAGCAATTACCTTGTGGGAGCGAATTTGGAGCCAAAAAAATGATCTGTAAAGTATTTTGACCACAGTCAGATGGTTCCCCGTGTAAAGTTTCAGTCTACATCATTCCTCTCTTTAAATTTTCAGCTCAATTTCCTGTGAAAACAGCAGTGGGTGTGGATATTAACACCTACCAGAAAAAACAGGAAGATAGGCAATTCCTCAGCACGCTATCCTACCTACCTTAGCACCAGGAGACTACAGCTACCACAAGAAGTAGCTCATTTAGTTACTTTTTATTTAATAACACATATGAAAAACAGAAATATTGTCATACACACCCTCCCCCTCAAACTGAATAGCTTCTTTGAGGTCATACCTGTGAGCGCACTGCAGGGATTAGAAATGCTCCATACCACCATCGCTTCCCTCTGGGAGATGCTTCCTGACTAAACACATACCCTAGTGCATGATGGCCAGAGAGCCCTGTGCTGAAGTACTTCATTTTGAGGGATTCATCATCTGTTACAGGTAATTTTCTTCAGTGATGGAACCAGGCTAAGCAAATAAATTGGGCCATCATACAAGAAAATCACAATATTTGTGAGATACTCTGCTAGTATTCCCATACTGGAATTTCAAATTTTCTGACCCAAGTTTGGTTTTCCTTGGAGAAAAAAAATCCAGATGTTGATGTAATCCAACTTAGGGGTATTTTCAGCTAACTTAATGAATACTGTCTCTCTCAGGAGCAGAAGTATGGTGATGGCACAGTCAGAAAGTATCTGTCAGAGAGCTGCTGAGCTCACACAGCCCAGTTAGGCCAGTTTCTGCAGCTAATAGCACCCAAGGGGATCATCTGGTTAGCAAGCATTCTGGCTTTCTCTGACCTCCTATCCTGAACAGCTGCTGTATACTCCCTAGGGCAGCTTACACCAAGAGACCAGAGAATGTCTCAGACTTGCCTCCAGATCCGTAGCATGACTCCTTGCTGGATCTGCCAGCAGTCCTCAAAATCACTACAGATACACATCAAAGGTCCTTTGTCTCACACATTCTTTTCATTTCTCCTTTCACATGAAAGTTAATGAGGTAAGAAATCGTTCTAAGCAGAAGGCAAGCAGATCACTATAAAACAAACTTTTATTAAAGGGCAAGTTGAAGGAAGGGAGAACCTACATATGCAAAATGGAGAGAGCTAATTTATCCCAAGAATCAGGACGCCCTGTCAGGGCTAACCCCAAGTTCATACGTGGTCGTAAGCTGACTGTGCATGCACTCACTTCTGCCCCATAGCCCACCTTTGCATGGCCTCAAGATTCTCTGAGACACGGCGCACCACAGGTCAATTCAGCAACGCAGCAGAAGTCTCCACCTTCCTGACGTAATTGATCTTCCATCGTGGGAATCCACTGAAATATGGACTTCTAGGTGGTGATTTGCCTCCAGTGTTTTGCCTCTCTCTGTCTGAACAGTGCAGAAATTCACTTGCAGTGTACACCAATTCCATTTTGAATATAAAAATATTATATATATATATATAAAGGATACAAACATAAGTAACTTAGGCACATCATTCCTTCTAAAGATACTGCATGTCTTATAAACTTGTTGTGAATAATGTCATCTAACTCAGATCCTTTGAAACCCATCCCTGCTCACAGGAAGGGCAGGGGAAGTGCTCACAATGGCGTAAATGGAAGTTTGTTCAGGTGTCTGGGGTGTCAGCTCTGTACTCCATGAAGACAAGTAGAAAGTGATGAGCATTGCATCCTGGTGACTAACTGAAAGATACTTTCAGCTTTTAACGCAGTAACCATGCTAAACTTTCCTAATTATCCTGATATTTCTATCACCTGTAATATTTTCCATTCTCAAATACTCATAAAACTGTAACACTATAGGACATACAGAATAACCAAAGGACTTCTTACTCTTCCAGTTTAGGGATATTTAGTGATCTCATAAATCAGTTCAATCAATATGTCAAACATCGAGCAGACTCAGAAATAAAAAGCAACCTATTTTACAATTTGCACATAGTAATTTTCTAACTTCCAATTACTTACCCAAAGACAGTTTCTTCCTTTATTGCCTTGCAAAGCCTATTTTAAAAAAATCAATTAAAAATCACACATTTAACAGAAATACCTCAAGAAAAAAAAATCCAAATTCAGGCCATAACCACATACTTGTTTAAAAGAATGAATGACTGAAGAGGAAAAGCCCACCCAGCATCCAGTCACACACATACAGTGAATGATCCTAAAACACCTTTCAGGTAAGCAAACAAATCATGTAACACTATCATGTGCTGATTCAGAAATAAGTGCTGAGCAAACTGAGTTGGCTCTGCCTGGCTGGGGAGGGTGTCTCGTTTCCACCATCATGGAGACATAACAGATTTGTAGTCGTTTCCATATTAGTCTGTAGAAACAACTGCAGAAGTCTATAGAAAGTATTCATTGAGATTGGAAACAGAACAGTTTCCTTTAGCTGAACAAATATATGCCAAAAAAAAAAAAAGATGGTTGGTGAGTACTGCTCACAGGTCCTCAGTTAAATCAGACTTTGACTTGAGATCACAGGAAGATTTCCCCAAACTTCAGACCATCTGTGCTTCCTGGGAGGCTTTTCCTTCTTTCTAGGATCAGCTAGGATAGCTTGTCACTATGCCCTAAGTTATCACAGACTCTTGATCACAGAGTCATAGAATTGTTTCATTTTGGAAGGGACCTTGCAAGGCCATCTAGTCCGACTCCCCTGCAATGAACAGGGACACCAACAGCTCAATCAGGTCCCTTAGAGCCCCGTCCAGCCTGACCCTGAATGTCTCCAGGGATGGGGCATCCACCACCTCTTTGGGCAACCTGTGCCACTGCCTCACCACCCTTATTGTAAAAAATGTTTTCCTGATATCCAGTGCAGTTTTTTTCTCGTTTAGTATGAAACCATTTCTCCTTGTCCTATCACAACAGACTCTGCTAAAGTCCCCTTCCTTCTTATAGCCCCCCATTAGACACTGAAAGTCCATTCCCAGGTCTCCCCCGAGCCCTCTCTTCTCCAGGATGAACAGCCCCAGCTCTCTCAGCCTGTCCTCGTAGGGGAAGTGTTCCATCACTTGGACAATTCCTGTGGCCTTCCTCTGGATATGCACCACCTGCTAGCCATGCTTCTTTTTGATGCAGCCCAGGCTATGATTGCCTTTCTGTGCTGTGAGGGAACATTGCTTGGCTCGTGTTCGGCTTACCATCCACCAGTACCCCCAGGTCGTTTTTGGCAGGGCTGTGCTCCTTCTTTACAACCAACAGCTTGTATTGATAGTGGGGGTTGCCATGACCTAGGCGCAAGACCTTGCACTTGGCTTTGTTGAACCTCTTGATGTTCACCTGAGCAATTCATGCTTCAGACTGGGTCTAATGTTTCAGAAATTGAAGACGTTTCTTTTTAGTTATTTTTTTTAATTTTGTTTTACATTTGTTTTCTATGAATACAAAGGGATCTAGTCCCCATTATTGTCACTGGTAGTCTAGTAATTTTATTTAATATGTACATGCATTTACATATACATATAAAATCAATCTGAATATAAAATGCATTCATAATTAAGATTGTGAGCAAAAAATGCTAGAAGTAAATCTAAATAAATGCCTACACTTTCCAGTAAGCAAAGCAGGACTGGGAGAAAATCCAGAGATCCGATCTGTTTGCCTGGTTAAGCTGTATTGTTATGCTGTGTCCTCCTTTAGTGCACACCCCCCTTTGTACTAATCTTCCCTGCATCTGCTGCCAGCTAGGCCAAGCTCAAACAGCAGTGTCAATTCAAGGGTCAGAAAGGTCAGCAGTGACACCCGATTTAAGTGTTATTCACTCTGATGCCATGACAAGACAGATACAGCGTGGCCTGACTAAAGTGATGTATGTTAAATTTGTTGCAAATTACTGGCATGATGGATCTATTGATGACCCATTGCAGCTGTCAGGATGTCTCTATCAGTCTCTCAGTTACGCTTTCCCTGCTGCTCAGCCCCATCCCCCTTTGCCTGCTCCCATTGAGCGCACAGTCACTGTATAGTCCCCAGTGACCTCAGGGTGCAGAGCACAGCAAAACAAAGCAGGGAAGCATCTGCCGTGAGCCTGAGGAGCACAGGAAGTCACCTCCAGAAGTGCAACCATTTGGGGGTTTATAGACTTGAGTCTTTATCCAGACACCTATAGCAAACTAACCTTTAATAATAGGTGTTCAAGCTAACTCCTGTCTTTATTCAAAATACTGGAAACACTGGTTACTTGAGTTCTTGCTTGAAGTATTTTACTCATCTGAGAAAGCCTTTGGAAAGGGACAATGTGTCTTTTTAGCTTTTGCTCCTAAGTAAGGCGAAGAGATATCTGTCCCGTGTTCCTGATAGAAGAAAAAGAGGACAGAGACTATTCAGGACATTGCCTTTCTACTGCTCCCTCTCCTTCAGAGCAAAGCAAAATCCAGCTTCTCCAACAACTGGCTTTGTAGCCATGGGAGGAAAGGGCAGCAACCACTGCAGAGTAGGTCTCTCAAAGCGTTGCAGCTTGCAGGCTGCCCTCGGCAGCTGAGACTCTCTGCTTTGTGCCCCTGAGGAACAAGATGTGTGTGGGAATCCAGGTCTGACAACTCTTTGCAGTGCTGCAAGGCTGGAGTATGAGAGAGGAATGGAAGCCCGCTCTAGCAAAATGAAGTGAAATAGATAGGGACCAAATTATTTCAAGTACCATAGATTGTTTCTATTTTAAAACCACCATTCCTCCTAAGAATGTTTGTTCTTAGGCAGGTACAGCAGTAATCACAGAAATACAGTCCTTCCCACATTTAACCACAGATAGACTAACTCCTAGTCATGATGATAAATTGCAGCCCATTCCATAATTACGTTTAAGGAGCATGTTATGCAAATTTCCTCTGTTTAAAGCATTTGATTTTTCTGGGTTTGTTGTGTTTTGTTTTTTTGGTCTTTATTTTGTTGTCTTTTTTTTTTTCTTTTTTGTGGGGTTGTTTTTCTTCTTACCTTTCTTTTTTTTTTTTTCATTATCTCCAGTGTAGCTTTGAGGCACCTTAAGTTAGTTTTGTTCTTGCTTCTAATTATCATTGCTTCCTGCTGCTGCTAGACCTTTTATTCTTTCATTCTGACCCACAGATTGTCTCTAGTTTATTTATCTGGGCTAGTGTTGCAGAGTTGTTTTCAGTGACAGCTGATTCCTTCAAAAGCGAAGGAGGGACACAACTAGAGGATGGTAACAAAGATGGTGAAAAGGCTGGAGAGCGTGACTTTTGAGGAACACCTGAGGATACTTGGTGAGGAGGGGACTCTGAGGGGTGCCTTCATTGCTGTCTCCAACTTTCTCATTTAGGCAGACTGGAGATGGAGGTGCTAACTTGTTCTCTCTGGTGATCAGTGACAGGGCATGAGAAAATGCCTTACAGCTGCATCAGGAAAAGTTCACATTGGCTATGAGGAAAAAAATTCTTCACCGAGGGAGAGGTTAGGCACTGGAACAGGCTCCCATGGGAATTTGTCATAGACCCAAGCCTGCCAGTGTTCAACAAGCATTTGGACAATGCCATCAGATACATTGTAACTCAGGTTTCCTTGTGCTGTCAGAAGTTAAATTTAATTAGCTCCGTGAGGGTCTTCCAGGTCAGGATATTCTATGATTCATTTGTAGTCCATGTATTCTCGAAAATTTGGATTGACACCAGCCTAAGTGGTCCTGCTCTCCTATTTTCTCTCAGATTATGCAAAATACCAAAGAGTGAACAGGGACATGCCAAGATGGTGAAGTACAGTGTCCTAACTGGACAGTCAACGTGCAGAAGAGTGGCCAGGAATCTGAAGCTGTTCTCAGGAACACACATCTGTGTGTCATGGAAAAGCACAGTGAATACAATGGTTTTATTTTTCTCATTTGAGCTTGTACTTAGAAGGCTAATATGGCTATAGGAATTCCATTTTTGTCTTTCATGATGACACAAATTTGAGCCCTCAGAGAAGGTTTTCTGGGGGACCATGATTGTTTCCTCCATATCCATCCTGGTCTGACACTTCCATATTTTCCCTGGATTTCAAATTCCTTCCCAGCCTTCATATCCTTTATAGCCACTCTTGTAACACTGCAAACAGTATAGTTGCAACCTCTTTTTTCACCATGAGGGCAGTGAGGCACTGGAACAGAGAAACTGTGGATGCCCCATCCCTGGAAATGTTCAAGGCTAGGTTGGATGGGGCTTTGGGCAACCTGATCCAATTGAAGGTGTCCCTGTCCATGGCTGGTGGAAGTACATGATCTTTAAAGTCCCTTTCCAACCCAAACCACTGTATGAGTCTATGATTCTATGATTCCTTTGAATATGCAAATAAAATATAAGTACAACTAACGTCTTCCATTTTAATTTGAGTAATAAAAATTATGAATAGAAGCAGCAAAGTAGATGTTCAAATAAAATAAATGTCTGTCTCATTGATTAATGTTACACTACACTGAAAAGAGCTATTTAGAAGTTCTGGACAAACACATGTAATCTATCATTTTACTGTTGTGAAAACTGAAGACCAAACTAATGGGGCTAGTACAGAAAACAGAAATACTTACCATGGACTGGAACCCCTTTCTCCTTACCCACTTGCCTGTTTCCACTCTAGCTAGAAATATTCTGGTTTGCACTCTCTTGGCTAGAGAATGCATTCAGCTTGGCTAAGAACACTAGCAGAGAACAGACAGTATTCTGAAAAGGTGAGTATTTGGGATTAAATTTCTTCAGGGAGAGGCAGAAATCAAACTGGAAATCTGACTTCCTGGGAAGGATCTGACCGCTAAGTAATTGCTTTAAAAAGCTGTATTTCAAAAGAAATTGTGAAAGAAATAGCAACACATTTTAGGAGCTGAATCTTGTAACATATACCTCAAGGGAGCTAAATGAGAGAGAACACCACTTGCTTTCTGTTTTGATTGGGCTTGGACACCAAAATGCTCACTGATGTTGAAATCAAGCCACAGAAGTTCAACACCCATGTAAATACATGGTGCAAGACCACAGTGTGTCTGCTACAGGGGCATTTACAGTCCTAGGACAACAATAGAGTGAAGAATTTGAGGACAGACAGTTTAAAAGTGAGTACCTAAAATTGTTTTGGATCTGTTTGTATTTAACCCTCAGTTTCTAAATACTAACAAGATCAGAGTTTAAGACAGTACGACTTCAAACTCTGAGTACACTTTTTACTTCCAAAAAAATTAGACATCCTCATGACATTTCATCTTCTTTCTTTTTTTTTTCTTTATTTTCTTTCTTTCTTTCTTTCTTTCTTTCTTCCCTCTTTCTCTCAGGATTTCATTCTTTCACACTCCAGCTCCTTCTTGCCTTCTTCTTGACTTTCTAAGCTTTTTTTCCTTTTCCTTTTCCTTTTCATTTTCCTTCTCCTTCTCCTCCTTCTCCTTCCCTCTCCCTTTTCTTACCCTCAAAACTCCATTTTTTGGGGAAGAGAAGATAGTGGCTAAAGCTTTCCAGCCCAGCATGGGATTGTAACTTAGTAAAACAAATCCTCTAATTTGCCTTGGAATGGACAGATCTTTGAGAACACTTGTAGGATACTAAAAGAAACCATTTATTCTCTGGAGTAAAAGCAATCCTTTTTTTTTTCTAAGACACAAAGGCATGGAAGACTATAACACCAGGATTTATTTCTCACCATTCAGAAAGGAAGAAAAGTTCAATTCTTTTCCTAGACACCATAACTTGGCCTATAAATCATATAAAGGTATCTTGTTGTATTACTAAGTTTTTTATTATGTTAATATGTTTCTCATTGTATTGGAGAGCTCTATTTCTCTAATATGGTCCAGAAGGCATCCTAATGTGAAAGCAAACCATGACTAACATGATTCAAATTCCTTTAAGCTTATTATATTAGTGACATTCCTGTCATGTTAGCACCCTTTTGAATCAGATCGGTGAAAACAACTCAAGAAAATTAGATAAGAGAATTGCATAGGTGGTATGCACGTTAAGAAGAGTCATCAGATTACTAGTTTGAAGGAAAACTTTTCTATCTATTTAATGAATAAAGGCCACCATGTCATTTTTAACAGTATGACCTCTTGCAGTATTGCCACATATCCTCTGCAGAAGAAAATACACAAGTAAACTCCTGAGGCCAAATAGTATGCCTATAGGAATCTGAAGTACTCTGGGATGTAAAGGTGCTGACAACAATTGTCATTTGCCATCAGTAATTCCAGGGAATATGGTGTTCAGATGAAGACAGCTTTCAGCATAGCATTTCTACCAAGTTGTTTGATCACATCTTGAGAGCTTCAGGTTAGATCACAGGTAGATCACATCTGTATCTCTCTGGCCATTAAGTACAACCTCTTGTCATGTCTGTGCACTGGGGAATGTCATTACTGTGATATGTACCTGTGCCTACTAAATAGGGATGCAAAAAAACTTTATTACCTTTAAACCTTAGGAAAGTGTTTCTAAATAGCAATGTGATGACAGTCGGACTAAAATCCATCATGTAATAATAATAGGTAATGAATAATATATCTTGATTACAGCTCATCTCAGGGCAATTATCACTAAAACTGATATGAACAAAGCAAGCCAGATGGTCTAGTAAAGGATGTCCATAAATATCTCAGCCACGCACCCTCTGGCATACAGCATCAAGATCTGTTTCCCCTGCTCACCGCAGAGAGAACCTTTCTCAGGAAATAATCTCTAAACAATTTGCTGAAATAAAAGTTCCTACTTTACTGGTAAAATATAGCATAAAGGGAGTTTATAAGGAATAAAGATGGAATAAGATAAAAATGGAAATGCAGGTAAGTCCTGTGGTAGAGTGTCTCTTGGACATGTAAAGATCTGTACAAAGTGTCCCATATTTGTGACTTTGATGCTAAGCAACCAAGATAAAATAAACTTCCCACAAGATGGCTCAGCAACAAACAAAAAATGACTGTGTATGAAACCACTCAAGCTATAATGGGACTAATCCAATGAGTAGTGCTTGAAATCACTGAGAACTTTGGAATCTTTTTCTTCATCTTTCCTTGGGGCTTCTCCATGAGCTGTAGCTTCTCTATGCATGGAGAGTATAGTTAGTATTTTCATTTGCTGCCTAAGTAGCAAATTACCCTGTAAACAGCCCACGAGATCTGGTCTGTAATTGAATTGTAACTGTTGACTTTAGACATTTGGTATATTTGCTGCAAGAAGTAAATTTTCAAAACTTCATCTTGATGCAGTCAGACAAAATGAAAGGTAATATTCTTTATCTGCCACAGATTGCTGCAGATGAACTGCTTTCATATGAGCTTAAATAAGATTTAGTGTATTCCATCCTTCAGCTGGCCACAATTGAAAGTGATCAGGATCAATATAGCTGCCCCTGAATGCAGCTCAGTATTGTGCATTACAATAAAGGAAACGGCTGTATTCAAAATTTTCCTGTGTCAAATTAATTTCCATGTTATCCGAAAATTCAATTAGATGGGAACCCCGTGTAACTAAAAAAGTGTCCAACATCCCTTAGTGACAAATTACGGTGCTTAGTGTGCATATCAAGGTGAAGTGTTGAGCCTTGCTAATCTTCTCACTAATTCTCAATTACCGTAAAATGAAGCCATAAATCACACAGACAGGGGATCGATGGAAATGTTGTTTTCAGGGTGATTGGCAGCCTCCCCAAAGGTTTTCTGTAAGTTGGTTTAAGGTTACCATTCTCTAAGGGGAGGGATGAGGTAGTCTTGCTCAATCTCTATGATATAGGCCCACAGGCCTTTTGGGGATAGTGGGGAGGGACAGCACCAATTTCAGCCCATCAGACATCCAATTTTTCTCCTTTTCATACCTGCTGTAGTAAATGAGAAACAAATTAAATTTCACTCCACTATCTCCACAGAAACCATTTAAATTTTTCATGGAAACTAAATTGTCCCTAGACAAATAGCCCCCTGATTCTATGAAAATATACTGGAGCGCTGGGGACAGAAATAAATTTGTGTCACTCTGGATATGCCATTCTCTGTAATGTCATTCACCGTCGGCCAATAAATGAGTCCCTCCCGGAACACAATGGTAAAGCCTTGTGCTCTGGTGGATTTGCATTGTTCCCCCACTCTTGAGCGGTCTAATATTCTTCCTGTTATTAATTTGCAGCCTAGGTTTTACATTCATGAGGCCAAGATTGAAATGTAAATGAGGCACAAAATAAGTAGTCAGCAGTAGCCCTGGCCGAGCAGTCTGTGTCATAGACTCATGGACTTACATGAAAATAGTTATCACTCAGAGAGATTAGCAGCTCAGAACATCAATCACTGCTGCAAGGAAACAATGAATAAAATCGCCCCAACATGAGGAAGGAAATTACAAGAGCTTTAAAGTGGAAAGGGAATATGTAATAGTGCTACCTGTTGTTGAAGTGCTAAGATGGCTGTAATAAAAATCCAGGTTCCTTCTCTCTCTCTCTCTCCCCTGTTCCTGTCTATTGCTAATATTTAAATTGTGCCATTTTTGTCATCTCAATTTATCTGTTAAATGAGCTGCAGTTTCTTAGCTGGAGGTATATGATGCTTCGCACTGCACTCAAATGAAGCCCACATCTTTGAGTTTGAACCCACTTTAAAACGATGACATCCTATAGATCACCCAATCTCTTGGCAAAGAAATAGATATGTAAGGCCTGGGTCCTCAGGTATCACCAAGCCTCAGAGGATGCAGGGCTTCAAATGGTGAGACAAAGGTGGCTTGATTCCACCGTTCTGGTTTCCTTATTCTCAGGTGGTATGGAACTGGTGATGCAAGCGGGGTAGCATAAGGCCAGCTCTTCCTCATCAACCTCTGTGCAGTTCTAAGGAGTTCTCCTAGCAGCTGTTAATAAGCAGAGCCTGGAGAAGATTCAGCTAATTCCTCTTTCCTTCATCAACTCTGACCACTCCCATCAGGAACGGAAGGGCTATGGAACCACCAGGTCAAAACATCCCCAAATTTCTGCTCATGCCTGGGGAAGTCCCAGACAAATGTTTCCACAGATCAGAGTGATCATGATGACCTTGGCCCACAACTTCTGCTCAAATTAGTATTTTTTCAAAAAGTACTACCTCACACCTCATGCTAGTACAGCATGATCTCTGCACTACTGTTATGTATAGGGCTTAGTGCTCCAATGTAGTACATTTTGGTGGCTAGCTCCTTAGGTTACTAAAATACGTTGCATTAAGTGTTGGATTTTTTTCTCTTCTACGTTCTCCATATCCAGCAAATGCAAAATACCATTCCATCCACCATGATTAATTTTGGCTTTAGGAAAAAATATACTTAATGAACGCAGAAGGAGAACAAGAACATTTTATTACAGTCCTTGTTCTTCAGACAACTGAGCCAATAACACGTTTTTTAGTAAAAAATTGCTAACTTTTAATCTACTTTTTCACTCACAGAAATCAAGATTTTTGACTGTACAAGTAGCTTTAAAAATGTCTCCTAGAAAGGCAAGTGCAAACCAAATGCCAAAAAAAACTCATTCTAGTCCTTTTTGTTCTGAGATAGTTTGTAACTGTGATTAGTAATGAGACAGACACATGCACGTGCCTCTGAAGTGGACAGGATCATCTCTCTGACCTGCTTTCCCAAAGATGCTGGGCTCCTTTTCATGTGTCTACCTCCAGAAAATCTGCTTGCAGAAAGTATTATACATCAGGTAATCTTTCAATACATATACGCTTTCACTTGCATTACAACTCGTACCACTGTTCAAAAAAGCTATGAAAGTCGAAACGGTTAAAATTATTAAGATTAGTTACTTAATTACTTAATTATTTGCCTTAGATAACACATGAAATGTAATACCTTTCTTAAAAGTGTAAATTATTTTTATACAATAATGTCAAATGACTGAAAAACTCAATGTTTTGATATCAGTTTTTTTAAAAAGGGAAACTGAGTCTTGGATAAGTAGTGAATTTTCACAATTGCCCATTCTGGTTATGGTAGTAAGAGTAGAAACAAAATCTCCACTTTCAGATCATGCTGCATTCAAAAATCAGTCTTCCATTCATTCTTCATCAGGAGAAAGAATTAACTGATGTCTGTAAGACAGTAGGGTACCCCAGTAGAAATATTCTGAGTGAGTGCACAGTATCATGAATATTTTCTATTATATGGACAGTGGACATTTTGGTCAAACAATCTCTGGAGAATCAGAGCTGAACAGAAGTATTAGCATATCAGAGCTATTGCATATTAGAAAAAGCAACACCTTGAAAACCTACTTTTTTTGCAATAAATATGCTACTCTTTTCTTTGCAGGTTCATTTTTTAAAGCACAGTACAACCATATTATACAGGGAGAGTTTTGAACAATAATGTGTGATAATGTGTCCAGTAACACTTATTCTGATTATCTCTGCAGAAGTTCACTAAGGATAATGCATACAGCTAAGAAAATGAATTTGAAATTTAAGAAAAGTAAAAAGACAGCATCAAAATTGGAGGTTCAGCTGTCTATTAAAATGTTCTTTTGAGAGGTCGAGAAACTGATCATGGGTGAGTTAGCGGCAGATATTGAGCCTTAGCTTGCTTTTTTTTCCTTCCTTCAAAAGACAAAGTCAGACCCAACTTGTTACAGGCTCCTCAGAGCGCAGCATCTATGCACAATTTGTGACAAAGGAGCAGAGGCAACTCAACTCACTGGCACAAATCCTGCACGAGGCAGCAGCTTCCACTCCCAAACCCTTCCTCTTTTTTTTCTCGTGTTGCCATTGTCTTCACTCTTGGTGTCTCAGAGTATATTTTTAATTGCTTATCAAATGGATAGTTATTGTATCATAAAATCTTCAAAGCCATTTCCCAGTCCCATTCAGTTGTGCAGCTGAACTTTTATACAATGATATATCACAATGGATTATGCTAATCAGCTTGTTAATAGCTCGAGCAGTGTTAACTGAGCGCATTAAAACAAACTGGTCCTTGCAATGGATTGAAAAATGTTTTGTAAGGGGCATGTGATCTAAGAGCAGCCATGACAAGACTAGTAAATAATAGCAGAAACTGGCATGACTAAAGAAATACTCGCTTAAATTATTTATATGTTAATCAAAAATACAGTTGTTAAACAATATCATTAGTTCATTACCAATTTGTTTATGGATTTGTGATGAATTACTTCTTTGCATGCAAAGAAAACCCTCAGCCTTTTGTTCAACATTTCTAACCTTCCAATCTTTGCAGGTTTCCTCTCTGCAGCTCTCTCCCTTCACTAAAATGATTACATCAGCATGTCAGAGAAACTAGATTTTCAAGGTAAAGACATAATTTTCTTCTGCAACATATGCAATATATTATTGTCGTATGTTTTTAAAAAGTCATAATATATCAGCATTCTGTGCTTGAGAGACATGCAATTAATGCTATACGGTGAATATCTCTTCTTAACCCCCACCAAAAATCCTACAATTTGAACATTTATTAGTAGCAGAGACAGTAATATTGTTTCCTTCAAATATATCAAGTTGGGCTGTTAGGCACATTATTGTAGAGAATATTAAATTCCGCTTTAGTTATGGTCAGATGAGGATGGATGTAATTTAAGGACTAAACACACCTCTGGATTTGTGGGGGGAGATTCTAGAGACACGGGGGAGTGTTCTGCCCAAAGATGAAGAGAGCTCTTTCATGTGGTGCCTGAATTGTCAGTAAATTTCTTCATTCTCAGTTTTTCAGAACCATCGCTTCTCATCTAGAACATCCCTTCCTGTTTTCCTCCCTTCCTCATTTTCTTGCAGTTCCTTCCTGTCCTTTCCTCTGAATTTCAATTCCAATCTCCTCCCGTGGAATATGTTTCCTTCCCAGCTGCCCCCCCTCCAGGCAGTGCAGTTACTGTGTTCTCCTTTCCCTTTTTTTTTTCCCCTCCATTTTTTTCAAGCCGTTGCTGCTACAGTCAAATAAACCATGAATATAATTAAATGGAATTAATACTGTCCATCAGTTTGTCACACTTTCTTTGGAACAAATTTAACATTTCTCTCTCTCGGAATGCAAATAACATGGATAAATATTTCATATTTAGAAAAGATATTCTTCAATGAGATGGGGATCAGCATAATATTTCCAGAGATTTTTCACCTGTTATTGTTAAGAAGGAGTTCCAGATGTGTTAATGAAAATAAGTCAAGAAAGGACCAACAGTTAAGAATATCGAAGCAAGATTCTTTTAGCAATATTTATTCTGAGCTGAGAAGAACTACCCTCCAAGTGGTCTCTCTATGTAATGAATTAACCAAATCTCACCTTCCAAACCTATCCCACACTTGAAATGCATTTCCCTTACACAAACCTATCCTCTGAATATCTTGAAATATTTTTTATCACATAAATTTATAGGGTTTTCTCTTTACAAGCACAAAGATTGTAAGGCATTTTCCAACAGCTGCAAGTTGTTTTTCTTTAATATTTATCATCCACAGTCTACCTCAGCCCAGCAATATGTGTATCACAGTCTAATCCAAGTAACATTCACAAGTGCAATAGAGCCAAAATAAAATAGAAAACTAGAAAGTGAAAAGGCAACACAGAAAAAAACATCCTAAGATAATGAATGACTTTTTTAATTATTATTGTTGTTACAGTTGCTATATGTAACTGTAATTATACATTATGTAATATACAATTATTAAAATTATGTATTTGACACTCTAAAAAGGGATCATAAGAAATGACACCTGCTCCCCAAAGAATTATTGCCCAAATAGATGAATGTATATACAGTAGCAGAAGGTGAAAATTCACATTTACACTGCTCCAGCCTAATGAAAACCTAAATCCTGGCCCCTGGCCCAGCTATGTGCATGCCCACTGCCAGCTGCAGGGCACCTGCAGAAGGTAGCCTAGCAGAACTCAGACTACTCAGTGTCCCAGCCAGTGCCCAAGGTAATCAAGTTTAGGTTTCATCTTCTCTACTATAACCATTGACTGGATTAGGAATGAGCTCCAGCATGGACCTTTACAAAAATGTGCATTCAAACACAAGATGCAAGGTAAATTTAGGTTGGAAACCTGTGTTCTAATCCACAGCTGGTTGTAGCCAAAGAGGCTACAAATAGCCCAAGCCTGCACAGGATATCAGTGACAGAAATAGGAAATAGCATCCAGCTCTTCCTTGCTTTGTTTCAGTGCCACATGCAGTAAATAATGAAAATAACTTTATACAGTTCTCTGATACTCTGGAATGTAGACCTTATGTCAGAAAAAATCCATGCCTAGAGGTCAACTTTAATTAATCTTGGATGAATGCAGAAATTCAAACTAGATCCAGCTTCTTCTACCACGCTGATGGAGATATAGAGAAAGGCAAATTAGGGTTATGAAAATGTAACAACTGACTATGAAAACTGAAATTTTCCACGAATCTCTCACAGAATAAGAAAGGCAACATGTATGAATTGATGGTTCATGCTGTTGTTCACCCTGGGACCCCTAATTACTTTCAGACACAGCAGGTTCACTAGGATGTATACAGTGTTCACTTCATCAGCAGAGCTCTCAGGGGCTTCAGAGTGCCAGCAGACCCTTGACATCCCCAGGCTTTAAAGCTCTTGGGGAGTTTTGGATAGTCACAGAATTATATCTTTCCATTCTGGAAAAGAAAGTAATGGGGACTGTCCTCACCCTCTAATGTTACTTTCTCCTCGGCTCCTTCAGCGAACTGTGCGCTCAGAGAAAATGGTAAAGGTGATAAGCCATTTACTGAAGTGTATAAGGGCCCGCTTGTGCAAAAAGAAGGTTTCAAGCTGGAGCCAGTTCACAAGGACCCTGACACACTCAGATGAGGAGTAAAAATGGAGAAGGGAAGGCTCCTGGGAGACCTCATTGTGGCCTTCCAGTACTTGAAGGGAGTGTATAAACAGGAGGGGGAACAATTGTTCACGAGGGTGGATAGCGATAGGACAAGGGGGAATGGTTTTAAACTGAGACAGGGGAGATTTAGGTTAGATATTAGAAGGAAGTTTTTCACTCAGAGGGTGGTGACACAGTGGAACAGGTTGCCCAGGGGGGTTGTGGATGCCCCGTCCCTGGAGGTGTTCAAGGCCAGGCTGGATGTGGCTCTGGGCAGCCTGGTCTAGTGGCTGGCCAGCCTGGACTCAGCAGGGGGGTTGAGACTCAATGATCTTTGAGGTCTTTTTCAACCCAGGCCTTTCTATGATTCTATGATTCTATGCAAAATAACGGGCTCCAGTGGATATCTGCCTATGAAGGAAGTAAAACAGAAGAAATTCCACTTTTTGTTAGCCTGATTGTCAAAAAATAAAATAAAATAAAAGCGCACATAAAGAATCAACTATCTACGAGGAATGAAGTAAGTGATCTCTTCCTATTATAATCAGAACACAGAGCCTGCAATAACTCTGGGAGCTCAATCTAAATAAGGCCCTATCCTCTCGTCTCTTTCACATTATGAATAAAAACATGAAATTAGTTTTATGTCAGAAGAACAACCCTTAAGACACTTGTAACTTATAATTATAATTTCTAAGCTGTTTGGCTTGTCAGTATCAAGGAATTCACAGCCCAAGACTTCCAGGACTTTATAGGCTGAGACATGCTGTGCTAGCTACTGAAAATTAACTATGAATCTCTCATCTGCATTCTGATTTATTAACTACAGTGAGAAACAGAAAGTTAAAAAGTGTACTGTATATGCATAACCAGCTAGCATGGAAGAATCCATTAGCTGTGTTCTGCTACCAGTCAGTAAACTGCCAGCAATGGGTAAAGGCAGGATATTTCTTCCAGCAAAGGCATTCGGTTTTCTCTTGTAAATAAATTTTGCAAAATTTTCATCTTTGTGCAAGAGCAGAGCTGGCCAGTGACAATTTCAGGATTCTGCTGAATTTACAGGTAGAACAAACAAATAAAAATAAAGACAAATTTGCAGACTATCTTTGCTATGCAAAACAACATTCCCTTGCTAGATCTGGCTGAAAAATGGTAGCATTGCCTGTGATGTATTTTAAAAGAAACTATCTTTTTTACATACTTTGAATAAGAATTCTATGGGGGAGGACTGACAAAAAAAAAAAAAGAAAGAAATTAGGAACTGAAATCTATTTCAACTTTCACCATATAATAGAAAAATAAACTTTGAAAATAAAATACTATCTGGAAAAAAAAAAGTCATATCCAAGATATTTCAAGGCCAGTCTTTAAACAAAAGTCTTTCTTCCAAAATAGTATTTCACTTGTCAGGAGTACTATTTCCTGATTTTGCAATGTTTCCAGGTTCTGATTTCCTTCCAGCTTTGATTTTATATATATATATTTTATTATTATTATTTTTTTTTTACAATAGCACCACTGAAATTCAATCTTTTCTTATTGTTTTGAGGCTATAAGGGGCTTTTCTGTATTCCAGATTTTGTTATGCGGGAGACGTGGTGGGATTTTTTGATGTCAAATTTATCTAGTTTCATTTTGTAAGTGGAACACTTGGCAGCTGTAGTGCAGCTTGGCTCTTTACTTAATGCTAGAACCTACTGCCATAAAACAAAGGCAGATAACTGTCAGTCTCACCATTTTTTGGTTGGAGAAATGAGGGCCAATGGAGCTGAAATGTCTTGCCCAGCTTCTCACAGCTCTGGGTACCAAGATCAAGCGAATGACACACATTTCTTGTTCGGTCCCTATCCACTACCTCTTGCAATAGAACCTCCATGACAGATACTACTTTAATGAGGTTCCCAAATATTCATGTTTTTTACAGTTTCTTTCCTGTTTAGAAATACCACTTCTCCCTCTCCCAAACCTGTGGTTTTTCATGATGGACTCCTTTGCTGCTCAAAATTTTAAAAATTTCAATTGACTGGAAATTGGCAAAATCCAGAAAGCGTTATCTCCGGAATTTCAGGAGTTCCAATTACTTCATGTCATTTATATGATATAATTATATATATATATATATATATATGTTATAATTAGACCTGCGACAATAGCCTTAATTTTCCATTTTGTGAGCAGAGCATTCTGAACTTGTGTTCAGCCAAACAAAAACAAAATCTGGAATGAAATTTTAAAGGGAGAAAAAGCACAAGCAGAAAGTATGTTCTTGTGGAATTAAAATGGCCTTTCAGAGTTTATACACTCTGGCTATGACAGAGTTACATTTCTGATCACAGATTTGTGATATATATTGACTGTACCAGATTAAAAGTTAGATTTTATTTGTAGCATAAATCTGATAGATGAATATGTAATGTGCATTCTTCTTTTATTGCAGTCATAGAATACTCTGAAACATTAACCTCCGGAATTCTATCTACATATTTCTCTCCATATTTTATATTCACAGAAATAATCACATTAGTTGTTGGATACCTTATAGTAACACGCTTTTCTTTTTAGAAAATAAAAAAGACTGCCACTTTCCATCATTTCACAGCACCTAGAAAGACAGTAAAATCTTCAGAGCAACTGCAGCTTTCTGTTGCTCAATCCCGCACACGTTCCCTCTAGAGAAACAGATGTTTGACTCGTCTCATGTAAAAGGCAAAAATTGAGTTACAGCTTCAGAGTGCAAGATTTGCAATGTTTGCTACAGTTTATTAATGTTAACCAAATAAAAATGACATTAGTGAAAAAGATCTACATGATATCTCAGAACTCCCAAGATTAGGCCAGATGGTCACTTCTAACTGATATAATCTAGTAAGCTCTGTTGAGAGACAAGATATTGATTGAATTTCTGACTTTAAATGCAAACCCCATATCTGCACATGTCCACAGTGATATCAGTTGCCTGAAATCCAATACAGAGGTGTAGATTGGGAGATGATGTTGGTTGCTACCTATTAAAACTGTCAATTCCATCTGTTGTCTAACACCTTAAAATACTGAGTGTAGTTTTTAATAGATCAGTATTAGATTAAGAGGCCGTATATTAAGGCTCTTACTAGCTGAGAAGTGTGAGTAAATGTGTAATTAAATGACACAATGGAAAAAGAACTTGGTTGGCTGGCACCAGCCCAAATTAGCATCAGGAAAGAAAAAAAAAACACTGTGATTTAAGATTTCTGCATCAGCCAGACTTCCCTAAAAATGAGTAATGTTCAACACTATTGAAATTCCCTTTACAAGCAGACATATCATGATTCAAATGTGGAAGCGTCATGAGCATTACGATTACCCAGCTCCTCACACTGCACTTCCACAGGTACCTCGGCAACTGCTCAGCTGCCAAGCTGATGACATTCCCAGAAGGGCTGTTTTAGATGGCTGGTGACAAAGCAATCAAAGCCGTATTTCTGGAAAGCCATAGTTCTGAATGCCCCTTCCTGCCAGCTCTGCCCCAGAGTATGATTGAAAACCAGTGTTGGGAGTCCTGGGGTATGTAGGGTGGTTGTCCAAGCTGCCCCTTCCTACAGGTGTCAGCTACCAAGGGCTGATGGGGAAGGAGGGCAAGGGGTGGCCACCTCCAGCTTCGCCAGCCTGACATCCAGCAGTTGTTGCTGCTTCAGTTTAAGTGGGGAGGAAAAATGACCTCCTGGAGCCATGGGTACCAGTAGGAACACAGGAAAGGTAGAAGTCCTGTGAGGAGGAGATAGGAAGAAAGGCAAAAATTTTTGAATGGATCTTAAATTCAAACACGTGGACAGAGAGAGATTCGATCACTTTAAAGCTCCTATATTTGCAAGTAGAAACAAGGTGAGCATGCTCAGTACTCTGGAAGAAAAGCAGTAGGAGTCCTCCAGCTGTCTGGAAGGGGCCTAGAAGTAAGATTCTCATAAAAACGGATGGCTTATTTTTCTTATAACATTTCTCTGGAATTAACAGGTAATCTCATAGTTGCTGGTTCTAGCTGGGCCAATGCCCCTCTAAGTAGAAGGGAATCTTGGCTCAGATAAAACACTGCCCCGGCATTTGGGGGTGTTTTTTGTTTGTTGGTTTTTCTTCTGCATTAATCTACAGAAGACAATCCAGCTTAATTGCAAATTTTGAGAGCAGCAATGTGGCAGAAGCAGAAGACATTTTCAAGAGAGAAGAATTTTGAAGAGACCTGAAAAATTACGTCTGTTTGCATACTGCTAGTGGGCTGTGGTCAAAACAGCTTTGTAAATTCCTGTAATACACCACAAGAAGAGTTTTGGAAACATAAGTCTCTTCATGTTATTAACCAGAACAAGGTACATGAAACATTCATGGAAAATGAATTTTAAGTGAATACTACAGTATACTCATAGCATACAAATTGTGAATTCAGAAACACTATTCCCAGCAGATATACCATTTGAAGAATTATGCTCATCCCAGATAGAAACAGAGACAATGTTGTATGATGTAGCTGATAAATTAACCAGCAAAGGTCCAGTTTCATGCATCAAATACTCAAAACAAATCTGTAGAACGAGAAGTATTTTTGAGTAGCATTAGACTACTTAGAATAACAAATATCTTCAAGAAAACCAAAAGCTGCTTACGTGTTATCCATAAAAACAATGTAAGTTCAGTGAACTGACTATTTAGTCAGCTGTGATTGCTGCTTACTATGATAAGAGGAGCAAGTGTCTTTCATGAAAGAAAGCTGTCATGTTTTCTTTCTAGTTCGTTTGAAACACACAGTATGGTATCATACAGTAGTAGAGAGATAAGTATTTCAACTATGGGAGAACAGCAATTTCATTCTCACTGTGCTTTTCTTTACAGTGATCACAATTCTTCATCTTTGCTTCCTTGGTGGAGGGCTATCCTTAATATAATAATGCTACCAAAACCATCATCTAAGCTTTTATAATGGATTTCATGAGAGCCGGTAGCCTGGTAGCAAAAACATTTGATCACTAAAGCTTTATAACACATGAATGGATAAAGAGAGAGCATGCGTGTTTCAAAGCCTTCAGCATGCTTTAAACTAGATGTGCTAACTTTATTTACCTCAGTGGGAAATATCTTGCTTCATAACCCAGACTTTATCAACCGAGAGGTTAAATATCTCACAGCCATTACAAATCTTTCTCTTAATCCAAATGGTAAGAGAAAAATAATTATGGTTCTTTTGAAGAGATAATAAGCTTTCTGACTGATGTCCAATGAGACTTGGTAAACCAGAATAGCTAAGTATAAAAAATATCATTTAAGTATAATTTCTCTCCCTCCCATCTCCAGCAGAAATGGCAATTCACATAAAGAACCAGCACTACAGCTGAATCTGAGTCACTGCAAAATATTTGCGAGAGCTGCAAAAAACTAACAAATTAGTTACTTTGTGTTTTAGGATGAGGAGGGATTTAGCCACAGCATAAATGAGAGGACTGAACAAGAAACACGCACATGCAGTAGTGGGGGATCCAAGGTTTACGGAGAACAGAGGCTCCTCTGCAATCAAATTCTTGGCTACTCCTTTTCTTTAAAACCACATCTTCTAAGGACCCAGTTGGAACCTTCATTCCATTCAGGAGTTGTTATGATTATGAGTGGACTTTCGTTTCTGTCTTTTTAGGAATCAAAACTTTTAAATAGAAAGAAAACTGGTAGTTGAATTTCCAAAATAAGATATTAGAGGAATGATGGTGATGGGAGCCCCAAATTGAAGATGAAAAAAAAAAAAAAAACCTGAATGTAGTATAAACTGATTATTGTGAACCACACACACACGAGTGCACGTGCACGTATTTACAGCTAGCAACATGAACAACAAAAAGACAGCATTTCTGTATTTCAGTGGATCAAGGCAAAGCAAAATCCTGAATGTTGCATAAGATGATTAAGAAGATAACATCAAACATATGGAATATTCTCATGCGAAAATACACAAAGGATTCCATTGCTATTGAATTTTCACCAGCTGCCAACTTTGCTAATACTGTTATGAGCACACACAGATGGGCCTTGCTCCAAGACCAGCATCAAGAGGGATTGACACTGCTGACTGCAGGAAGAGTCTTTATCCACCTCTGCCGAAAGCTTTCTCTATCCCATACTCTTCTGCCGTTTTCCCCTCCCAGCTCAGAGTTGGTACTTATTTCAAGATTTAGCTATGCCAGAGATGCAGGTGTTGTATCAGCAGAGGAAGAGACAGGGACTGAGGGAATGATGGAGATGAAGAAGAAGAGAGAGAGGCAGCTGAAGGCTCTTTCCTACTTCCTCCTCAAGCAATGTGCACTTGGTATGAAACAGACTGGCAATGGAGGCATCACCCAATGGATTCCACAAAGTATTGTATGCCTGGTGAAATCTGGTGAATACCGAGCACGGTTGAAAGTCTGTGGTCTTCTGAAGATGTTTTGTTGAGTGCTGAGCTCTTTTGAAAACTCTGACCTGGACTGCCATTAAGCATTTTTGAAAATTGGTTCCCTATGAATATGAAGTGCTTAATGTTCACCAGCCCCAAAGTGCAAGTCCATAAAGGGAGTATTGAGCTGTTTTTTTGCATAGTAAATATCATCAGGTCAATTATGCATCTATCCTTGCCCATACTTGCACTTGCTCACATAAGTATCTGTAACTGAATCATATATGTTTTTTAGCAAATTTTTTCAATTGCAGATGAGGGAGCGAGTGGCCTGTCTGAAATGGGCATTTTGAGTAAGACTGTCCATTTTTACAAGTTATTGAAACCATTGATCTTTTTGTAAGTTGTTTAGGTTTACTTATTCTTAATATCACTTAGCACAATTTTTTTTTTCTCCACTTATTATTGTAACGAGTGTCACCGATGCAGCAGCAAGAAAACCCAGAGAAGAGATTGCAACTCATTATCATTCATTACTGTAGTGAAGAGAGATTACAAACATAATGGAAAGTGAGAGAAGATGTACCTTAGTGTCATTTACCTTGTACTTCTCTCAAAGCCGGGAACTTCCATGGGCTATGATAGTGACTTGTTCACTGACTGCCACTCCTTGACCTTGGCTAGACCACTTGACCTTCCTAAGATTTCATTACCTCAGCATAACCTCTGATAAAAAGTAGAATCTTACAGAAAAGTGGTGCTGTATTTGAGGAGAGTTTTCCTGCCTTTAAGGCTATATTTTTGAGCTTATGTAGATAGACGTGGTTGAGTTATAGTTATTTAATACTTCCCATCATAAAACCTCATTTTCAGATCTTGTAACTCTGCCAAGTGCTAATAATCTGAGTAAAATAATTTCACGTTGTGTGACTGCCACAGTGTGACAAAAGAAATAGTAGTAATATTTAAAATTTCAGGAATAGTTTCCAAAGATGAATAGTCTCTAAAAAAAATGAGAGTTGACTGTATTAAAATAACTCTTACAACAATCTTACAGACAAACTCTCTGCTCTGAAGGAACAATATGGAAATTACATCTAAGCTGGAAACTTGTCTTTTCCCACACCCTTAAAATCTACACTTATTAAGTCAAATCTTTCAATTTTGTAAAAAAAAAAAAAAAAAAATGCTAATTGCTTATGTTCACTGGAAATTCATTTTGATGTAGAGGCTAAGGGAACTGAAAATATTTCTTCGGCATATAGAATATCATATTGTCTCATTAGTCTGGTCAGTCTGAGCCAACGTGCAGGGCTCACAGTGGGAGTAAGCACACTTCATTTCCTAACAGTTCCTCTGTGTGACAGGAGTGCCTCTGTGGTTTGGAGCAGAGAAAGACTTAACGCTTCAGTATCTCTGTCCAATGGTAGTGTTGGATTTTTTTATTTGTATTTTTTCAGTGGTACCTGAGCCATGAGGAGAGAGATAAATTGGTGAAAGCTCAAGTACTTTCCATTTTCAAGTTTAACATTAGCTCATATTACAGCGAGAAGAGGTAAGTCCAGACCCCAATAACAAATTCTTACATGCAGTGTGCAAAAACAGAGAGATCTCATGTGAAGTTATTAAAGCATGAAGTTATTCTAGGGATAAAATGATAAACATGTCCATTTTTAGCTGAATGGTGCAACAACAGAACGTGGAAACAAAATTTGAATTTGATCTATTTTTATTTTATACTAATGTATTGCATTCCTTGCCTATCTACCAAGGAGAAGACTCAAGATAGATATGGACTATATCTGTACTGACTCTGTTTGCTTTGCTGTTACTACTGCAACACCACCTTGCCACTCCAATATACATCAAAGCAGGAGAAGACAACCTCCACACGCTGAAATTCTGCTTCTTGATTGCAGTGCATCTTCATCTTCTGAGGCCTAATGCTCTGACTGCACAGTCACAGATTTGTATGACAGCACAGAGCATGCTCAATACACATCACTAGGTGAAAACAGGAAGTGATCTTCAGTATACAAAGCTAGTTGGAAACATCCAAGCGGTCTCTATATGAGCTGGATCAAGTAGAAGTCTATTTGAGAATGCAGGTAGCAGATGCTCTACTGTTTCTACACTGTTTCAATTAGGCTATCTAGATTAGTTTTAACTCCAGTGAACACCTCTGCTCTACATTATGCCATGTAGTTGTTACATGTCAGGAGAAAAATAGTCCCCAAAGTACAAACTAATAGAGATGAGCCAAATGAATGAGATGCAGCACATCATTTCCTTCTTCAGACAGTGGCACTAAGAAATAACCTGCAGTCAGGTCCCCCAAATATATGGGTATGCAGATGGCAGGGAAAAAAATGTTTATGAAATAAGTTCCAGTAAAGTCTTGAAACTGGGAAAACAAAATTCCAGTGTCACTAAACACAGACATTCACTTAACATTCATGGAATCTTCTTCATAAGGAAGAAGAGATGCAGACTGGGACTGCACAGAAGTGAACATGACCAAGCTTTTTAAAAGCTCTGAACATGTAAACGGGTGGTAATTCTGAGAGCACAGCTATGCAGGTGCTGAGGATGTTGGATCCCACTCCCAATGTAAACTCCTATCTGGAGATAGCCAAAGACACTCTGACAAAACCTTTAATTGAAAATGACAGCTTACTGAAAGCCTCTTGTGGGAGAGCTCTTCTCAAAAAGCATGCCATAGTGGGTCATTGGATTCAGCCCATCGTTATCACAGACAACTACATAATCTGATTTATAAATTTGCATCTATCATGCAATTAATCAAGATGATTCAGTTTGGATTTTTTCCCTCTATTTATCCTATATCAGAAGGCTGATAGGCAGAAGTCTTTGAGTTATCCTACTTGTTTCAGTGAAACTTTCATTGGGAAAATCTTCATAGATCCATATTAGAATTTCTCATCATATCTCTGCCAGGATAGTAAATATTTTACTGATAAGTAAGTTCATATGGGGAAGGTGAAGGTTCTCCATCTATAATTTTGATGAAGGGGTCATGTTGTTGATCTAAACAAGGAGAAGCACTATGTCAGAGTCTCCTTCATTTCAAAGGAGATGAAATTCGGTTTATTAAATGACAGATGATCTTTTAGTTTGAGTCAGTGAATTTAGAGTTTGAGTATTATACACTCCCAAGCTAATGTTAAGAAAGTGATTCAGTCCACACTGCAGTGATTTCTAGAGAAAGACACAATGGATAGATTGAGCAATTTAGTGCTGTACTGGGAGCCTTGTTGAAGACATTGCATTTGAGGAGCTAGTGATCTTGTGCAAGCTCTGTCTGCTTTAGTGAATCGTGTACCTAGAGTCTGTGAAGCCCATGCACTAGCAGGAGCATCCACTGTAAAGGAATCTGCTGCAGTGTTCTGTGCTGGTCTGTGTTGTATGCCCGTAGGTGTTGTGACATATAACATTCCTAGCTCTCAGGAGAAAACATAGGGTTTTATTTGTTACACAACCACCACAGTATGGGAGGAAGGTGGAAACTCTCCTTGAATGGAATCTACACAGCTTGCCATGGGACAGTTCACCCAGGATCCACTGTTGCTGCATGAACACAGGATTTCCAGCATCTGAAAAGGCATAAGATTTACTCACTATCTATAATCCCTTTTATTAAATTATTCTATCTTAAGAAAACAGTTTTTATTACATCATTCGTTTTCAGACTTTTCTTACTGAGATGCAGAAAGAGCCCTGTGCTTCATATCTCTCCCAGTGCAAAGTAAGTACAAGCTACAGAATTCAGAAAGCCTCCATGCACCAGGCTGGTTCAGCAGCAGTGATCATCAGCTTGCTTCCCCTTAAGCTCAGCACAGACATGGCAAACAGTCTTCAGCCAGGTAAGCAGTGCCCATGTGGACACGAAGACCACAAATCACTGTGTTTGAAGATCCAACGCCTGCAGCAAAACCTCTTCACTGAACAATACAGTTGTAGCCAGTACCTACAAAAATATTAGGTATTAATTAAACAATGTATCAGAAATTATTTGTACTAATAGAAATAAATTGATATTAAAAAGTTGTTCGGATCATTATTCGTTCCTAGTGGTTTTCGTTTTGTTTTGTTTTGTTTCTAAGCAGTGTTTGTAAGAGGAAAAACACTTATTGTATTTTTCAAAATAAAGTTCTGCAGCTGCTAATGCAAACTCTAATTAAGTGCACAAGTCTGAATTTGATATTTGCTGTTGTCTTGTGTCATATCTTAACTCAAACTGCAAGACAGACTCCAGCCTGACACCTCCGGATATTTCATATAATATTCTTCCCTTGGTACAGGCTTCTCCGTCATCAAAATCGTGGCTCATACATAGAGGGGCTGTGGGGTGTGTGGGTAGGCAATGTAATGGATGGAAATATAACAAGCTTTTATTAACCACTGTTAGCATTAGCCTGAATCTTTTGTTAGTTGGGAGTTAATTGCCAAAAGGTTTTATGGTTTATCTAATTGGCTCAGTCATCCTTCTATGCTGTGAACCCTACCAGACTGCCAGTGTGCCCTGAACTCAAACAGAGGGTAAGAGCCCATCAGTTATTTAGTATGTGCTAGAAGCATGCATTTTCTTTTCACTCCATGTGAAAATAGTTAACCACAAGGAAAGAGTCCCACCCCTCCACTTTGCGAAATGGTGAAATTAAGTTTTCCGTACAGCTACCATGGGACTGCAGTAAATTACCCTGGTAACAGAGTTTACATTGATTCTGAAAAAAGCACTTGTCCATATGTAACAACGATAACCTTTTAGAAGGTTTGGAAAACAAATCTGACACCCCATTAAAAGGCAAATGATTTTTTCTCCACACAAGAAAAAGAAACTTTTAAGACATAGAAGGCTATTAATAAATAATGGGGCTTTTTTATAGGAAAGGCTGACATGAAAGCTTAAGCTATAAACTGTATCAGAGGCAGTATTTTGACTTGTGTGGTTTATTTGTCAAAGCAGTGAGATGGGATCTCATTTTTATTAGCTGCACAAAAGATATTTTATTGAATGTCACATTGTAATTTGATTTTAAAAGGAATAGAAAAAATTACATTTTCTCGGATACGTAATACTGCAAAAACATGATAGTCATACTAACCACTAACCACAATGAGGGGTAATATAAACCCTCCAAAATATACACTAGTGCCTTACCAATGCAAATGTGTGTTTTCAGATTCCATGTACCAGCATATTTTTCCTGAATCCAGTTTCATTTACAACTGTCAGAATATTATATAAAAAAAACGCAAGTTATTAAATTATGTATGTAATCAACTAACATAAGAGTTAGATTTGAGGTGAAGGACAGCTTTTAATATTTTAAAATTTGTCTTCCAGCTCATTCACTTAGTTCATTTCTTTATGAGGAAAAGATCATAGCTGAATGCAGTAGAGAGCAGTGATCACCACCTACATAAAATGAAGAAGGGGAAAAAGAAACCTAACATAATTTTAAAATGACCTACATAGATTATGTTCTTTTTCACTTTGCTCTCGACTTCCTGAAAGTTTTTTACCCTCTCCTTGGTCTACCTCTCTGTCCATGCTTATGTACAACTTGTCAAGGTGGCAAGGGAGTTCAGTGTCTAAAGAAGAAAAGATGCACCATTTGCGGTGCCAGTTTTGTCAAAGACAGAGTTATCTTGGGTTGGAAGGGACCTAGAAAACTGTCAAGTTTCAAATATTGTATATGTGGGCAGCCTGGGCTCAGTCTCAGGATAAGAGCGTTACAGTGGATTGCCTGGCTCCTTCTCTTCCCCTCCAAAGCCACCCCACTATAACCCTCAGACATCAATGGTGAGCCTGTACACAATATGTGCCAATTAAATGCATTATTGGAATTCACAGGCAATCCATTATCCATTACCACTTAAACTGACCAGCCTTAAACAGTTTCCCAAAAAAGAAACACATCATCCAAGGGTAAAGTCCTAGTGCCAGGGATGCATATTTTAATTGCTTATATTTGCATTAGCACTGAGCTACTGAACTCTTATATCAGCTAGATCCTTACTTTGTGTTACGCTTTGGCAGCACCCAGAGCAGTTTCACAGCTGCTTGATTTCTATAAACAAAAGAGAGGGAAAACAGGTAAAAACAAGAGTAGCTGAAAAAGATCACCTTGAAAAATACAAATAAGAAGATGCAAACTCTGAAAATTCACTGTTTATACCACTAAAGTTGTCACAACCCCCTGGACCATAAGCAATCCTACATATCTTGCAAGAGTCTCTAACTCCTCAGCTAGGAGGACTCTGCAGTTCCTCAGCCAGTCCTTCAAGATTCAGTACCCAATAGTGCCGATCCTTGGCTAATCAACACCCTAAGCACTTCACAAACATTTGTCAACTCACAGTCCTCACCAGGAATAGCTTAAAACCCAAAGGGAAACATGCAAGGGATATAAATGCTACTCCAAGACCATAAGGTGATATTTAAAAACAGCTATGGAAATTTCAGGGCCGAAGCCCTATCCACTTGAAACAGGTATTTTGCTATTAAAATATATGAGGTCAAAAGCAGTTAAGGCTTTTTTTGTCATCATAGTAGTTAATTTTTAGGCCCCAGCTCCAGGGATGGGATGCAGAATACATGAGTGCATCCACTGGTCCTATAGGCAGTCTGCTGTTAAGGTCACACGCAGGTATTGTAGCATACACTGGTGTTTCTTTCTCTCCAGAGAAGCCCTCTAATACTTCAGTATAAACATATTCCCTCTCACAAGTTTGCTCAAGCCATAGATGATGATTGCTTTCCCCAGCTATATAGTTTGATGATGGGGGTATTTTTCCGAGAAGTGGATGCTCCCAGAGGCAGAGGACAAGGTTAATCCAATGTTGTTGGTTCTCAGTTAAACAGCATTTCAAAATCAGCCCACTACCATTTCCTCTTCCAGATGGTTTTGGAAAGAAACCTGGAGCTCTCACTGACTTGTGTCAGCTCACTCCAAGATATCTATAAGATAGCTAACAGATAGTTTAAGCACTACAGAGAACTGGGGTGAGTGGGGAATGCCAGTTTCTGCCTGCTGATCAGGGTGAAATGGAAGCATGATATTAAATGCTAAGTGTGACAAGGGTATGGAAGGTCTGAACACGTAGAGACACCCAATCCTGGTTCTGGGGATCTTTCCAGTCAAACAGGAAAGTTTGCAGATGGTTCTGAAACCAGGCAGAAGTACGTGCATACATTCTGAAAAATCCTTTTCTTCTGCCTGAATGGTCCAATCAAGCTCTGCATGTTTTGCTAAAATCTTATAAATTTCTGGAGGTGAAATCAGAAACTATGAATGGAAATTTAGTAAAGCATAATGTGCAGATGCCTTCATAAGGAGTAGGAGAGATTAAGAACATGAATCTCAATGTCAGCTTCCTGAATCTTCAATGATCCTAAGAAATGGTCTCATTTCATACGTGCTACAGTAAACCTTTAATTCTACAAAATGTGGAAACATAGCATAGAATATCCATTTTTTTCTAGGCTGGGAGAGCTCAGTCCCTGCAAATGCCTGCATGCCTCCATCACACACATATACTAACACCAAAAGCTGGAATAAGGTACATAGCATTTTGTTTCCTGGATAGTTTCATGATTATACCAAATACTCATACAGCTACCACATGGCTGACTTTTCCTAGCCAGTCACACTGGGTAGATGAGAGCATTACATCTCCATCAGAGACAAAGTGTCTATTCTGCAGGTAGACTCCAGATCAGATTTGGGTTACCATAGAGAGCAGCACAAGCATCTCCCACATGTGCATCCCTAAATTACAACCTTCTGTGAGCAGAGCCTTTCAGAGGAGTCAGCTAGGCACCTCCCCATACCCTCACCTTCTTAATGTTTTTTTCTCAAAACATTATTTTGCTATTCAGCTGTGAAGGTAGCTGTACCCCTGCCAGTCTTATTAACAGCTGCTTCATGTGATCATTAGCATACACCATTCGGCAATTAGCATATCCTAATGGTTACTGGGCACCACTGCACTCAGCAAATCGTGCCAGGAAGAAAACAAACGTGTCCAATGGCCTGGATGAATCCAGTGGAGTATCCAGTGGTGTTCCCTGCCTCCTCTTTACCTTTTCTTCTTGTCAGTAACTTCAGGCAAGCATACATTTCATGGCTGCTTTCCTAGATGACCCTCTGAAAACACTTCCTGACCCATCCCTAGAGCAGCTTGTGCATACTCACACTGACTTCAGCTGCAGCACAGGCTGCATGTGCTTGTCCCTGAGGTAGGTCTGAGAAACCAGAGACAGACAAAACTAAATACTAGACTGACAAACCAGAGAAGCTGTGGGTGTTCCATCCCTGGAAGTGTTCAAAGTCAGTTTGGATGGGGCCCAGGGCAGCCTGATCCAGTGGATGGCAACTCTGCCTGTGGCAGGGGTTTGGAACTAGATGGTCTTTGAGATCCCTTCCAACCCAAGCCATTCTACAGATATCAATCTGTAGATTTCAGTCTGTAGATTCAATAGTCATCAACAATAGAGTGTTTCTTAGCACACAGTCAAGCTTCAGGGTTTGGCCTATCCATCTCAGTAATTTCTTCCATTTCTGTGCAGGATGGCAATGAAGAAACTTTCCTCTTACTTATGGCATTGTAGTGAGGGATAAGGACCATCTCAAAGCACTTTAACATGCTCATAAAAATATAGTGCAGGCTAATAATGTCTTCGACGTTTTTAAGTCTGAGTACTTCTGTTTATTAATATAAAAGTAAAATAAGCTTCAGATTTTAAAATTCTGCAGATGGTTACTAGCAAGTCAACATCCAAGTGTTTATTAGATTTACAAGGATGTTGACTTTAAAGAATTCAACCCAGATTTTATCAATTAATATTACATTGTGCCAATCTTGCAGCAGTCAGGATGTAATGAAGAAATCGTCAGAAGGATGTGGTAGTTCTTTGCAAAAGCTGAAAACAACACCATAGATACGAAGATAATATTGACTATTGCTCACTCTGCTCTCATTTCCCCAACCTTGACCTGGGATCCATGATCAACAAAAGGAAAACATGAGGATGGGGATGTCAGACATAGAGACATCTATACTGGAAGAGTAATTGCCAGCTTCCTTCAAGGTACTGCTGTGGTGTAGTTCATTTGAACAATTTTACAGATCTGCTCAAGAATTAGACAAACTGTTCTCAGAAAATCTGTTCAACTCAGATGTGGACCCCTAATTCAGCCAGATGGATCCTGCCTTTTGTCTGTTCTTCATAAACTCAGCACTGGTGAGGCTACACCTGAAGTATTGTGTTCAGTTTTGGGGCCCTCACTATGAGAAAGCCATTGAGGCCCTGGAGCGTGTCCAGAGAAGGGCAAAAAAGCTGGTGGGGGATCTAGAGCACAAGTCTTATGGGGAGTGGCTGAGGGAACTGGGATCGTTCAGCCGGGGAAGAGGAGGCTCAGCGGAGACCTTATTGCACTCTACAACAACCTGAAAGGAGGTTGTGGCAAGGTGAGAGTGGTCCTCTTCTCCCAGGTAACAGCAATAGGGCAAGACAGAATGTCTTCTAGTTGCATCACAGGAAGTTCAGGTTGAATACTAGGAACAATTTATTCTCCGAAAGAGCGGAGAGGCATGGGTGCAGGCTGCCAGGGAGGGGGTGGAGGCTCTGTCCCAGGAGGTGTTCAAGTGCTGTGTGGATGTGGCACTGAGGGACATGGTCAGTGGGCACGGTGGGGATGGGCTGGTGGTTGGACTACATGATCTGAGAGGTCTTTTCCAACCTTAACAAATCTGTGGTTCTATGTTTCTTTGATTACAAAGCCAGAACAGAGAGAGAGAAAGAAGAAAGTTACTTCTCCACATTTGTAAAGGGAGATGTAGTGTCTCAACAGGGACGGGTGACTCCCATCAGGATGGTGCAGGTGGATGTCTCCTCACTCCTCACCCACCAAAGGCACATTGTCTGGGGAGGGAGGCCAGGGCCCTGCCCACAGCCATGCCACCAGGGCCAGGCATGGGCACTGACTTTCCACTCAGGATGCCCTAAGGACATGGAGCAGAGCTGCATGTGGTTCAGAGCACGGGGTCATCATATCCCCCCACTCATGCAGGGCACTGCTGCCTTCTCTCATCTGCCTCTGTAAAAGCCCCTTTTGTTATTAATTATCTTAAACTTTTTGAAGTAAGAACTGCCTCACCACATTATCCATGATACTGAAATTCACACTATCAGAATTGTGTTATTATTCCTTTATCCCACTAAGTACATACACATCATATTTTTACTAATTACCAGAGATTTGATGGGAATTTAGCCAATTTTCTGAAAGTTACCTTTCATTAAGCTGGAGCATATCACTTTCAGAAATGCAGTAGTATTCTTCTGTCATATGAGTGCTATTAAAAATGTCCTCTTTTGATGTGCAAACCCTTTAAATCTCCCCATATATATGAAACCCGTCTGGCTCTAAGGCAGGGGTCCTTATTTGTTTTTTTTACAACCTAGCAGAGAATAAAACTAATAAGTATTTCTCGTTCTTTAAAGATTGATTTATTATCAGTTCCAAAAACATACCTTTTCATTTGGAAAGTCATTTGCTCACTTATGCTTGCATATAAACAGCTGCTAAGGGTCAGCGTGGGCCTTGGTGCTTGTTATTGCTTGCACTCCTTATGATTTTAGCTCAGCATAACTAGCAGTGGTGTCCTGGGATTCCAGAGTCTGTACTGATTACCAACAAAAGCCTCTTTAAGATCAGCAGAAGCAGTCTGGGGACTAATGGTGCCAAGGCAGACTGAGGCACTGGAGCAATGCCTGAGGTCATAAAATGAGCAATGACAATTGCCCTGTCCTTGCTGATTTTATCAGTCTGAGAGTTTTTTAGTATCACACGGAAGACAAAAGGAACCTTTAGTCCTGAATGATATTATCAGCTTACAAGAGCAGTTCAGGGCTTGGTTTTGGATTTTTGTTTTCTGTTTTGCTTTGTTGACAGTTGTTTATTGTGTTTAAAAAGGCAACTAATCTTAGTTATCATAAATATAACAGCTTTACACTGGGGACAACTTCTTTCACCAGCTAATTTCTTAACATATTTATTTTGGAGAAAAAAAAAAAGGAAGTGTTACTATCCTATATGTATTTATATATGTTGTAAAGTGTATATTATTCTTACGTATGTGTAGTTAAGCTACATGTCACATTCACTTCATCACAAGACTTTTCATTCTGGATAAGGTTAAAATGAAAATGATCTGTGACTACCTCTTCTTTCGCTCCGTATGAACACATCAGAAAACCAATGTCTGACTGGCATTCTGTGCAAAATGCACAGGGATCAAACTGAAGGAGTACTCAGGCTCCTTGAGCTGTGATCATCTGAATGAGGAAGATTTCAAAGCATCGTGGGAATTCCCCAGAAGTTACACCAGAGACAAATTTGGCCTTTAGAATGAGATTTTGTACATCTCATTCACACACAGCAAAATGTTTCATCACAAGCAGAGGCACTTTTTTAAAGAGTCTTAAAATTAATCCCAAATGAGGAAGCCTCTCTCCAAATGAGTGAAACTTGGCAGATCTACAAATTCAAACTGAGATGCATTAGCAGATCTTGTGTAGGGAAATTTGTATAATATCTGCCCACACTGTACCTGGTTCAAATCATGGCTAGCAGTCATGTTTCTAGTGATTTAAATACATCATAGAAATAAAGCACGCCAATGAGCCATTTAGGCTCACAGTGCTCTGAAGCGCTGTCTATTCCCACTTTCAGTAAGAGCCACATTCCAAGTGTGTTCAGCTTCTGCGGGGAGATTTCAGGTTCTTTCAGGCCTGGTTTAGCTAAGGTGCTGGGACACTAAATTTACTTTGCTTCTAGATAAGATATGAGTGACACAATCTCTTGACCATTTAAAAAAAAAATAAAACAAAATAAACAAAATCCCCAAAGCAGCTTTAAGAATTTACAACAGCTTTTTTTTTCTGTATATTAAGCTCTCATTCAAAGAGGGAAATCTTAAGATGACCAAAATAAAGGCCTGGGACTGTAAGTCTGCAATTGCTTTGCAGATTGTTTGTATTTTTCATGCATAATTTTAATGGTATCTTTCACAAATCATCACTAATGGCATTCCAGATTTCAAATGGAAGAACACAAAAGCTGTGATATGATACATTTCTGGCAGTAGGCAAATCTTAAATAAAGAGCCAGACAATTACACAAGCAGAGTGGAGAATAGCATGTGTATTCCTTCAGCCATCTCTGTTGCTCATCTCTAGGTACCCATGCAAGGTGCTGTTGTGATTTAACCCGGCAGCAGAGCTGCACCACACAGTTTTTCACTCGCTCCTCCCTCCCAGTGGGATGGGGAAGAGAATAAGAAAAAAAAAAAACAGAGTAGAACTTGTGGGTTGAGATAAAAATTAGTTACTAAGATAGAGTAAAGGAAGAGAAAAGGAAAAGAATAATAGTAATGATCACTATATATATATATAAAAATACACAAAACAAGTAATGTACCACATAATTGCTTACCATCCACCAACCGATCCCCAGTGAGTCCACAGGCAATGACTTCCCACCAGCCAAATCCCCAGAATTTTAAACGTTTTCTCACATGCTGTCATATGATATGGAATATCCCTTTGGCCAGTTTAGGTCAGTTGTCCTGTTTCTTCCCCCTCCCAGCTCCCTGGGCCCCCTCAGTCCCCCTCACTGGCCGTGACAGTACAAGAAGCTGAGAAACTGAAACACCCTTAGTTCTGTGCAGCATTGCTCAGCAACAACTAAAACAGTGATGTGTTATCAATGCTGTTTCTCTCCTAAATCAAAAATATAGCATCCTACCAGAAAGTACGAAGAAAATCAACTCTATTCTAGCTGAAACCAGGACATGTGTCTAAGAGGATGTTAATGTAGGGTCTCATTTCAGGCACCGGAGTAGACAGAAGTAGTTAGCACCTCACTCAGCAAGGTCACTATGGCGGATGTAAAATGGCAAAAGAATGAAAAAGTGGTACAAGAGAAAGACTTGAATAAAAAGATTATTTCCACTACATACGTATTCCTGCTCCCTAAGAAAGCAAAATAAATGTATTTTGCAGCAAAATGTCCAACTGCTTGCACAGATCTCCACACATCATACTGAATAATATTGAAAGTATCTCTTCAAACTTCTCATGTTTAGGAAGAAATGAGGAAGAAATTCTTTACTGTGAGGGTGGTGAGACACTGGAACTGATTCCCCAGAGACGTTGTGGATGCCCCCACCCTGGAGGCATTTAAGGCCAGGCTGGATGGGGCTTTGAGCAGCCTGCCCCAGTGGGAGGTGTCCCAGCCTATAGAAGGGAGGCTGGAAATAGGTGATCCTAAATGGTCCTGCAAACCCTAACCATTCTATGATTCTATGATTCTCTGTTTAAGTAGACAGATGGTTAAGCCTTTTACACTATAAAAACACTCACCAGCAACTTATGAAGGAATTTTAAATTAGAAGAGAGAAATCTCTGGCCATGGAAGACAGAAGAAAGCTTGGAGAAAGGGAGTTACGAATATCTGGGCTGAGTGCCAAGCTTACGGCCTTCCTGTCTTTCCTACTTCCAGTCTAGCATGCATCAATACCCTCTGCACTTTGTAGATAGACAGTGAGTAGCATTAGTCAGATAAATGGAAGAGAGGTTTCTTTCTCCCCATGTATCCACTACCACCTTTGTTATCTTTCAGAACCCAGTCTACTCCTCTTGCTTGACCTAAAGAACAATAATGTTTCTGGCAGAATTGGGAAGAGAGGAGAGTGCGTAAACCAGAACAGGGAGTTACATTGTCCCACAGAGCACACCTATTATGTGTTCACAGCTTGCTCTCTACAGCAGGTAACACCACTGAAAAGGGCACAATACTGAAACACACTCTTCAAGGGAGAAATTTTTGCTGGACAGTTCCCTAATGATATTTCCAGAGTGCCTAGAGGATGATCAGGCCATTATCTGTGACAACTTTTGAGGTTCACTGTGATTCAAACAGAATCCTTTAAAGAAATGTACAAAGTAAAACTGTGCTGTATGAGGATGCTGAAAGATAGCACAGCTCAGATTTCCATACCCCCTGAACAAAAAGCAGTGATAACAACCAAGGGAAACTCGAGAGCCCTTGAGTTCTGTTTGTTGCTCAAGACACTAGTTCAGGGCTAAAACATGTCCCATAGAATCTATGATACTACATTTGTATCACTCTGCTGGGAATAAACTGGCTAATACCAAATCATAGAATAATAGAATGGCCTGGGTTGAAAAGGACCTCAAAGATCATCAAGTTTCAACCCTCCTGCTGAGTGCAGGGTCGCCAACCACTAGACCAGGATGCCCAGAGCCACATCCAGCCTGGCCTTGAATACCTCCAGGGATGGGGCAGTAAATTCTGAGTTTTGTTATGCCTACATTACACCACACTGTCATTATCACTTACATTATATTAACAGTAAGAGGAGGGCTAAGGAGAATCTCCATCCCTCACTGGATGTGGCAGGGAACATGACCACTGATAATAAGGAAAAGGCTGAGGTTCTCAATCCCTTCTTTACATTTGTCATTAATAGTCAAACTAGTTATTCTCAGGGTACTCTATCCCCTTACCTGGAAGTCTCAGATAGGGAGCAAAATAAACCCCTCACGATTCAGGTAGAAAGTATTAAGAGTCCTGCTACTTCACCTGGACTGCAACAAATCCACGGGGACTGGTGGGATCCACCCAAGGGTGCTGAGGGAGCTGGTGGAGGTGATTGCTAAGAAACTTTCCATCATCTATCAGTGTTCCTGGTCAACCAGAAAGGTCCCAGAGAACTGGAGGCTTAACAGTGTGACTCCCATCTACAAGAAGTGTCATAAGAAGATTCCAGGGAACTATAGGCCCATCAGTTTGACCTCAGTGCCAGAAAAGGTTATGGAGCAGACTGTCTTGAGGGAAATCGTACAGCATGTGTGGGACAACTGGGGGATCGGGCCCAGCCAGAGTGGGTTCATGAAAGGCAGATCCTGTTTGGCAAACCTGATCTCCTTCTATGATCTAGTGACTTGCCTGGTGCATGAGGGAAAGGCTGTCGGCATAGTCTACCCAAACTTCAGCAAAACCATTGACATTGTCTCCCACAGTATTCTCCTGGAGAAGCTGGCAGCCTGTGGCTTGGACAGGTACACTCTTTGCTGGGTAAAGAACTGGCTGCATGAACAGGCCCAGAGAGTGGTGGTGAATGAAGTTAAATCCACCTGGTGACCAGTCACGAGTGGTGATTCCCAAGGATCAGTACTGGGGTCTGTCCTGTTCAATATCTTTATTGATGATCTGGATGACGGGATTGAGTGCACCACCAGTAAGTCTGCAGATGATACCAAGCTGGTAGGAAGGGTTGATCTGCCTGGGGGTAGCAAGGCCCTACAGAGGGATCTGGACAGGCTGGATTGATGGGCTGAGGTCAGTAGGATGAAGTTTAACAAGACCAAGTGCCGGGTCCTGCACTTTGGCCGCAACAACCCTAGGCAGCGCTACAGGCTTGAGGCAGAGTGGCTAGAAGACTGTGTAGAAGAAACCGACCAAGGGGTACTGGTTGACGCTTGGCTGAATGTGAGCCAGAAGAGAGCCCAGGAGGCCAAGAAGGCCAATGGCATCCTGGCTTGTATCAGAAATAGTGCAGCCAGCAGGAGCGGGGAGGTGATCATCCCTCTGTACTCAGCACTGGTGAGGCCGCACCTCAAGTACTGTGTTCAGTTTGGGGCCCCTCACTGCAAGAAAGACATTGAGGCCCTAGAGCGTGTCCAGAGAAGGGCAATGAATCTGGTGAGGGATCTGGAGCACAGGCCTTATGAGGAGTGGCTGAGGGAGCTGGGATTGTTTAGTCTGGAGAAGAGAAGGCTCAAGGGAGACCTTATTGCTCTCTATAACTACCTGAAGGGAAGTTGTAGTGAGCTGGGGGTTGGCCTCTTCTCTCTTATAACTAGTGACAAGACGAGGGGGAATGGCCTCAAGTTGCATCAGGGGAAATTCAGGCTGAACATTAGGAAAAACTTCTTCTCTGAAGGAACAGTCAGGCGCTGGAATGAGCTGCCCAGGGAGGTGGTGGAATCACCAACCCTGGAGGTGTTCAAGAAACATTTAGATATTGTGCTGTGGGACGTGGTTTAGTGGGAAATATTGGTGATAGGTGGACAGTTGGAGTGGATGATCTTGGAGGTTTTTTCCAACATTGGTGATTCTATGATTCTATCATTACCTGTATTCCAGCTTTCTAAATGAGCATTCTATTAGTTGAATGGCTCATTTTCTCTTCCTTCAAAATGGGACTGCTAGAGATGTATGGGAAAGAATTGATGAGCGCTTGGTTTGATTCTGGTGTGGTGTCAGGACAATGCACACAAGGGCTTCCAGCTTGGTAAGACATATCCATCCCTAGACACTTTTGTATCTTTCCCCACGTAACAATCCCAGAAAAAAATCAGTATACTTACCAACATGAGAAAAGTTATATATATATATGAACATGTCTTCTGGATATGTCTCTCTACTTACATGCAATTTCATTTATTTCTTTTTTAAAAATACGAATCGCGGCCAATTTAAACATAAGATACAGCTTGATTATTTTGAGAAAAAGCATAAGCTGAATATAAAAATCCCTGTTTTACCTGGAGTATCTAATAATCCAGAATCTTCAACCTATTTGCAAGGCTGTTCAGACTACCTTTATTTTTTGCTTCCTTTTATTTTAAACCCAGAAGCCATAAGAATATAGTTTCAGATGTAGTTTGTTTTATAATATCTCTCTTTTTAGCACTCACTGCTACTTGAAAGTTGTGTCCAAATAAGAAAACATGCTGAACTGCTTTTCTGAAGAGAATGATAAGTAATAAACAGTGGTGAATGAGAAGTTGAATATGAACTGCTTCAGTCATATGCAAGATTTCTGTCGTTTTTTTCTAGAAAACAGAATACTGGAAATGCCTTGAAAGTGTTTTAGCCTTGGAAACACTTCTGTAAGAACTTGAAGAGTAACTATTGGTTTCAGCCAGATGTGCAGGTTCTAAAGGATAATGTTAATAAATGCTACCACTATTAAACAGTTCACACTGCCAACATCTAGCGAAGAGATGTCTTTCAAAAACAAAAAAGCAGCGTACCAGCAAAAACATTTTGTGCCTAGTGCTGTTATGCAAAAGCAGTGGAGAATCTCAGGGTGTGAATCAGCAGGAAGCTGATTGATGAATTAGTTAAGGTTAATGGCAAGCAGTATAGATTTGTCCAAAATAGGTGGCATCTTATTTCTAGGAGTCTAGATGGATCAGATTCTTTTTCTAATTCTGCCTTCTCTAACTGGATGCTTAATAATGAACTGGCTAATATAACCCAACATAAAGTACCTACTGTACTATTACTGTAATTAATTAGAAATTAAAATGCAAAGTGCACACTTCATATCAGTTAAAACACTCATCCCACTCTGCCCTCAGACTGAAACATTTTGGTGAAATGTCATAGGAAATAGGATAAAGTCTGTGCTTCTATGAGTAGCTCAATAAATTCCAAGAATTTCAGCAGATCTGTAGTTTGCATTTATTGCAGTTTGTAAAATCTCAATGATCACAAAGAAATCTGTCAATTTCTTACTTGTATGTAGTTCTCTCTGAAAGTAATGCCTCCTATTTATTTTTATGGAAACTAAAACGGAAACAAACAGCACAATAACACTACCTGATCGAGTAAATTCTCAGCTACAAAACAGTATTTTTCAGCATAGTCACCATCATTAGCTGTGCATTTTCACCAGTGATGATCAAGACTCTGCACGCTGCACCTTTGAAAATCTGCATGGCTGTCCAGAATGTCACTTGTCTTTCATGTTGTTGCCACTGCTGAAACACACCCACTGCCTCACTGTGCTCACATCCACTGTTTGGTCTCCATAAGTTTTCAGCAAGTGTTGATAAGTGTCACTGAGTGTGATGTTTTCTACATGGAGGAATTCAGTGACACACCTTTGCTTCATATGCACTTCCATGTCAGACACTGTTTTGTCAGACTGCCCCTCTGCTGCCATCTGTCACAAGGCAACAAAATGTAATGGTATGTTCGTGGGTTGGTGGGAAGTTCAACCTCTACTTCCATACCACCAGCATCTACCTCTGATGGCATGGGCCAACATAAAGAAATAGAAAGCATTACTTTCAGAGCAGCCCTCATATACGCCAAGTGATACTTGCTAACAGAAGTACAGAAGAGATTGAAAGATGCTTTATATATTGTGTACCAATAATGGTATGTTCCTGTTGCTATTCAGGCAGCAGTTGTTGTACACAGACACGGTTGTGACTAGCCGTATCTAACTGCTTGTACAGGAACAAAGAATATAAACAAAAGTATTCCCTACACAGGTAGATTCTGGCCCTGACATTTGGCCCATATGTCATGTATGAGGGAAGTCTCTCACATGGTGCTGTTTGACTTCTGCTTTCCAGAGAATTTAATCCTACAAGAGGGACCTTATATTTAACATGTGTAATCTTGGAATTGGAGTTCTCATGAGATTCAAGCCCTAATTTGATAGTCAAAAGAGTTTTTAAAAGTATTTCTGCTTTTCCTAATGCAAATGTAAGAGAGGGATTAGTGGGCTGCTACAGGAATCTGAAGCCAGATGATGATTATGGTGGGCAGTTGAACTGAGTAATAACAGTGAAGTGGGTGAACAGAAGCAGAGAGCAGAGCAGCCTAGTGGCTGTGGAGATGTTTAGTAGACAAGGACATGATGCAGCAATAAAGCCTCTAAGTCCAGACTCTCTACTCCGTTAGTGATACTTTGGGGAAATTAGCAGAGAGCAGTGGAAGTCTTTGACGCCACATTAAATAATTTCTTGCAATGCTTGTTTTAAAATAGAAACTCATCTGAAAAACATATGACAGGTAATTCAGAGAAACAAGATGATCTCCACAGTTTGCAGCATGACAGACTCATTTTTGGTCACAAGTTAATCTTCAGATGATAATGTAGGCCATAAATCCTTACAGTTATGTCCAGCTACTCAATAAACAGTAATTGGTGGGATGCTAATAAAGTGATGCCTGACCTACTGGCCTGCTATTTCAGGTGTATGTGAAATGTTTATCACGTAGAATGACTACGAGCAGAAAAGCTGAGTTATTCAATCTGAAAGACAGAGCAGTATCAGGTAATAACGGTGAGAAAAACACTGTGGGTCCTAACCCTCCTTGTTCTGTCCAAACATGTGCATGCCACTCCTCTTTCTCTCTCATCCTCTGTCCACTCTGTCTGGCTAGACAGTGAAGTCTATAGCACAGGGATGCTGGGTCTGTGCAATATAGTGGAATCAGTCAAATTCTATTTTTCAAATGATAAATGCCCTTAAAATTTCTATTAGCAGCTGGGTACTAAATATTCATAAAACTCAGTGAGTACATACTGCTGTTTTGCTCTCTATTTAATGGACTTCATTATTGGACCAACACACAGAGAAAAGTGTTGTCACCAAATTTGGGGCTACCTATATTTTAAGTACACACATTCCTTGACTAATAACCTGGTCACCATGCAGTGTGCTGTTGGATTCAGATTTGGCACCAACCCACTGCAAACCAAGCAATGTGAGGCATGTGAGTAATTCATTAGAATAATCGCTCTGAATTGCAGCAAAGACCGCCTCTGTTCACCTCTCCTGGAAGAGTGGAAGTGTACACAAGGCTCTGTTGACATTTCTCAAAACCAATTATTCATTTGTTTACAATTCAACTATTTTGTCCCTCATGCCTCCTTTTTAAGGTCACACCTTTCATGTAGATACTTAAAAGTGTTGTAGTAAGACCTATACATAAATGTTATTACTGTAAATTGCATTAAATAGAATGTGGTATCTAATCACAGTGTAACAAGAAGACTTGACTGAATATTACCACTGAAGAAAGTTCTGGTTTAACTCCTTTTGAGTATTTGCTTATGAAACTCTCTCTCCGATCACTAGTTGTCTTAGTCTTCATTTTCGTCACAAAACAATGTCGTATCTCTATTTGTTAGCATATTTCTAATTTAGAGAAGAGCCATGTTTGCAGGACACTTCTTCAAGGATGTTGTAAAGTGTAAGCTGAAAGTTTAATATTTTTATAAATGCAAGCCAAAAGTTATGAAATTTCAATCAAAGGTATTACAGATAGTTATTTTCTGTTCGGTCAGCTAACTCATCTATGCTGCCAAAAACAAAAGACATCCCTTATAATGCAGTTCCCAATGTTTTATCTTGGCTGTGATTCAAATTACTCAAGTCAGAAATATTTTTATATAATTTTGCAGTTTTTTATCTTACAAAAAGTTGAGTTTGCATCTGATGGGGAGAAATATCTCAGAGTTGACATAGGTGTCACAACAAAGGCTATTCCAAATATCACAGAGGTCTATGACCACTTGCAGAATATAGACCAGTATGTACTTCCTTGCTAGTTGAAGTTCATCACAGGACCTGTATTGGAGCTGGCATAGGACAGACAGAGAGAGTCTAATTTTGTATGACTTTTCTAAACCAAACTGTTATAAAATAATTCTAACATTTGTTGGACATTATACATTAAGTATCCAAAAGAAGTCAGATAAGAGAGATAATGTAGTAGCACCTTCCTAACCATCACCTGTACAGAGAATGAAAGGTTACTACTTTTTCTACAGACAAACACCTGAGCTCCTGTGAAATGAATCCTACACAAGACCACTTGCTGGAATACAGCAATGGATAACACTGAAACTAGAATGGAACAAAAGAGAATAGCTAAATGTAGTCATAACACAGAAGTTTGCAACTCAAATCAGAATAATTTGTTGTAAGTCTACGAGCTATAAGGTGAGCCCTGCAATGTGTATCTCAGCGACACTAAAGCAGTAATCAATTTAGATGTAAACAAGGAGATGTCACTACTACTAAAACACAGATCTTCTTAGAATTAAAATTAAATCATACATGAGGTGGGATTCTGAAACATTTGACTAAGTTCTGGCGGTTTTATTTTCCATTTGTAGTCTTTGCTGAATCAAAAGTGCGATGAAAGAGAAAGGCTGGCTGTTCTTATGGTATTTCTGGTTGAGAGCAGGAGAAGAAGAGAGTTTATTCTCATGAGGTGTCTAGCAGATTTCATAGTCAAAGAGGTTAGAATAGTTTGAACAAGCTCCACATAAACATCTGAGGCCAGATTCATGGGATATTCTAGCTGCCTTGGAGCAACCCAGTGACACAAAGCAGCAGTAAAACCCACTTTACTGGCTAGTTAAGTCACATTTATGGTTGTTTTGCATTCCCAGAACAGCTCAAAGCAGTCAATATATACCAGTGGAACTCATCTCAAATTTGTAGTCTTTGAGCTGAATGACAATCTAACTCCAAAATATTTTAATATGATTCCTACCAGACATAACATCATCACTCAGCATGTCTGTTCATTGTCACCTCTGTTTACAGTGTGTTGTGATTATATAATTAGGAACTAAAGGTACTTTCAGTCAATTAACACTCTTTAAATCCGAAGTTTTAAGAGAAAATAGCCTTCAATCCTTCAATAGATTCAGGTAAGCACTGTGTGAAGAAATGCAGCATTTTCTTTCTAATTAATCTGTTTTCCATGATGCATATTGTATTGTGTCGCATGTAGTTTGGTATTGCCAATGCTAGTAACAGACTATAGTTTTTAGTGAGTTTTGCAAAGCCTCAGGCTGAAACCTTGCCCAGCCTGCTCTCTCTAAGCTTTTCTTGACATACCTACAACTTTGTCTTCCTCAGTTCAGTTGTAACCCCAATTTTTCTAATTTACCAGATATCTTATGGCTAAATTGTTTTACTTTTGTTTGTCTTTTTATGGTAACATCCTGATGTTACAACTCCAACACATAATGATGTACTGCAGAGAAATTCAGGCCTAGTAGAGCAGCACAGAAATGGAGAGACAGGACATGGTATAGAGGAATACCTGCATGGGATGATAAGAAATGAGGCACAGGTGTGACACTGGAAACCCAAAGCTATAAACAACTCACCAACGATCAGTTAAAGAAATGCAGACCTGAGGCTGGATACAACTCAGTTTAGGTGTAACAGAAAATGAAGACACAGAATTTCGCAGAAAAAAAATACCATAGGTAGTGAATGTGGATGTAATGTGAAGATATAGACTCATAAGGAGAGAGCGAAGATGAAAATGCATACTAGCAGGCGTAAAAAATAACCTCAAGTTCAAGAGTGATTAAGAAGAAACCATGAACAAGAACATCGTATTCCTCTCTGTGAAAGATTCCAAATGCTGATGATTCCATGTTGCATCAGCACCAGAATGAAACTTCTCGGCTTAGGACTCAGGTGAGTAGAGAAATTTTGAGCACCAAGAAAAAGGGTAGAAGCTAAGTGTGTGTATAAAAATTTTAATCATGTTATTACTGTAATGAGACTTTCTGGCAAGTATTTTTTTCTGAATTAATTAGATTTGGACAAATAATAATTATTGGATTAGACTGTAAAGATTACATCAATAAATTCTTGACTTTCTATATGAAGTCTTTCCTCTTTACCTATAAACAGTACTGTGAGTGTGACAAATTGTATAACAAATAACTCCCATGTCAACACCTACCACCTCCCAGGATTTTGCAGAAATGCATTTTTGAATGTTCATGAAGACAATGAATATTATAATGAAGAGTACCATGAGTGCCATTAACAGAATGCAGAGGGGGGAGGTGGGAAGGAGCAAATGAAAAACTGTGAGGAAATTAATAACTCTGAACTTAAAACAGGGCTTCTATTTTATATGCTAAATAAGGCTTGGGACACCATAATGAGTGTGAAGAGTAGAGTGGTCATGAAGGATCTGTCAGTTGTTCATTAGGTGAAGTAGGACTCTCTGGAACTCTATCACAGTGCTGTTGGCTGCTGAAGTTGAATTAAGGTTACACCAGGAGCCACAAATATAGAATTTCCTGGATTTTCTATGCACCACTTAACAACCTTAATATTCTTCTAACCCCAGGTATTTAGTGTAAAGTATACACAATATCTGCTTTCTCATTAGAATTTTCTCCCTTTCTCCCTGTCCATTAATAGGGATGGATGGAGCAATTAAAACACAACTTCACTTCAGAGCATACTGCAAAACCCATGAGAATCTTCTGCCTTTCAGAGTGCCAGAGGGCATAGCTGGCAGCATCTGTGCCTTTTCTTCCAAAAGTGTTATATATATATATATATTTATGTATATACTTTTCTGCAACTGAACATTTCAGATGGATACTCAAAATGAAGCAGAAGCAATGACCTGATTTCTTCTCAATTGCCTTTAGTGTTTATTAGTACATTTAGGATGTACCCAAAATAGTATTTGCAAAAGGAAGTGGAGATAAAAGGAGACAGATTCCTTAATCTCCACAGCCCCAATTTATCTACAAGAAAATATCCCACTATGTTGCCCATATTAAATCCGCACAAGAGTTTTATCCAATGCTTTGTTCCCATCTCTCAGACAATTTTCACTATTTCTTCTCACTGCTCACTGCCATTTTAAACTTGCTGTAATTATGCTAGAAGCGTATCTCCTTCCTAGTGTTCGTCTTCAATAATTTTAAGAATAATATTGCAGTGGGATAAATGTATTCTATATATCATACATCATCAAAGTCAAAATATATGGAATTGAATTTAGGACATTAGAAATTGAAGTTCATTCTGTTTTTCTCTGGAAAGTATACTTCCTCTAAATCATAAATAAGAAGTCCTGGGATGAGCTATGGACTAACTTATCCTAAGTTTTAACTAAACATATTGTTTATTCAATAACAGAAAACATCTTTATGTTATCCAAACCTCATCCAGGCAAAAAGACCAAGTAGAAGAGGATAAGCACGTGAGCTACCCCAAAAAGCAGCTTCTTTGGTTCCGCCAAGTATCTTGGGTAGACACAGGTTTATGTACAGCCAATGTCAAATAGAATGTTTTGTCTCTCTTAAGCAAACAAAATGTTTTGATCTGGGGCCCAGTTAAATACTTCATGTCAATTTTTACTTAAAGCATACAGAACAATTTCAGATATTTTTGTAAAATATATTTTGATTGTTATATATATATTCATTCAAAAAAATCATATTGGAAATTCGCAGCCAGATCTATATTTGATGTATAACCAGTGTCACACCAGAATTTGTTCTACATCAGTAAAAAACAGATAACTGAATAGACTGTTGTATTTTCTGTAAATTCACTAGCATTTTGTTTATTAATTAATTAAGATGAATGAGATTCTCCCTCCTTACTTCCATTATCCATCTCATTCTTTACTCATTTATTATATTTTGCCATACTACAGCACCAAATTTTCTATGTAAGCAAACAAGGTTTGGGGTTGGCTGGGAGGAAGGGGAAATTATTTTATATTGCAGTACTTAGTTCTCTGTATCCCAGATGCCTGAGCTTTTCTACAGTCGTGATTCCTCTGGTTGTTTCTATGGTTCCAAGAACAATGCAGTGAATACACAAGGAAATACACAATCAGTCATTATTTGCTTATTTAAAAATGCATCTTTTTCTGTAGCACACTAAAAACAACAGTGAACCTCATGAGTTCACAGTAATTTACTACATTTCGCCCTCTATTATGCTATCTTATTTAGCCCATACATCAGATTTTAAAATTAATGTAACAATACCATTTACTTAAATAAGCAATGCCTCAAATACAGGAAAAAGCCATTGAGAAGAATTAGCAAGAAGACAGCTTTTAGGATGCCTGTACTAGCACAGTATATTACATTTTAAAATACACAAAATTAAGGACATCATGTTAGCTTTTTATTGTTAGCTGCCTGATAGGCTATTTATTTCAGAAAATAGTGATTGAATACTGGCTGACAGGTAATAAGCTTTCTCTAGTCTGTTATAGGAATTAAATTATCAGCAATCAGTAGTGCTCCTGGTAGCCATGTATTATGTCTACAACATACTAGCTGTTCTTTAAATCAAGATGTATCTTTTAATCAGAATTATCTTCTATCCATAAAGAATTTAAAGTTGGTGCAAGTCCAATCCCAGTAGGAAATAAAGACAAAGGCCAATGCTTTCACAAGTTGGTGTGAGTGGTATTGATACCATTTTATTTTTGTTCATTCTGGAAAAGCACTTAGCAGATGGGGTGTGGGGCAGGAGCCTGGGTGGGTTCATTGCACAGCGGGGCAATCATTCTGTTGTCCTCTAGAGGATAGCAGGAAGCATCCAGCAAGCTTGGTGCACCATAGTGCTCTCTTCACTAATTTTACTGTTGGCACAACACAGGAGTGAGGCATCTTTCGGAATGATATGCCATGCTACCTTTTGCTTTCTCAAAGAAGAGATTAAGCCCTTTGGTATGAGCTTTGGAGGAGCCAGGAGACCCTTCCTCACACTGCAGCAAAACAGCTCCCAAACGTCATCAGAGAGGAGCAGGATGAATTCAGCAGGATCTGTGTGCTGCTGTATGGAGCAACTTCATGTACAGGGCTAGCACATGTACTGCCAGTCAAGAGGTGTGCAGTGTCTGATTACTAGTACACCGAAGTGGACACAAGGGTCAGGCTTCTTACTTGTCATACGCAAGAGCTGGTCAAATGGGGAAAAAAAAAAAAAAAAAAAACAACGGGACATAGTACATACTCAGTTCATGGACATCTTGTTTATTTGATGTAATCTTTCATAATCTGCTTTCATAACTTCCTGTCTTTATGCATGTGAAAACGAGGAGAGGAGAGGAGAATGATTGGAAGGGATCTTCAAAGACCATCAAGTCCAACTGTTTGATTATTTCAAGGCTAACCAAAAGTCAAAGCATGATATTGAGGGCATTATCCAAATGCCTCTTGAACACAAGTGTGAGGCATCAGCCACCTCTCTACAAAGCCTGTTACAGTGATTGACCACCCTCATGGTAGAGAAATTTTTCCTAATTCCCAGCCTGAACCTCCCCTGGAAGGTTTGTGCCTTTCCCAAGCACCCTACCCTTGCTTCTCAGGAGGAAGAGATTAGCACCTCCCTCTGCTTCCCCTCCTCAGGATGCTGCAGGGAGCAATGAGATCGCTTCTTCTTCTCCTGCTCTCCAGACTGGACAGCTGAGTGCCCTCAGCTTCTCCTCACAGGACATGCCTTCAGCCCTGCTTCCAGCCTTGGTGATCTCTTCTGGGTGCTTTCAAGTATTTTCATGTCCTTTTTGAGTTTTGAAGCACAGAGCTGCATGCAGTATTCAAGAAGAGGCTGCATCAATGCAAAATGTAGTGGGAGAATCACCTCTTTTGATGAGCTGGCCATGCTGTGCTTAATGCACCCCACAATGCAGTTTGCCCTTTTGGCTGCCAGAGCACTCTGCTGGATCATGCTGAGCTGCTGTCACCAGCACCCACAGTTCCCTTCCTGCTGAACTGCTCTCCAGAAATTTGCCTCCTAGTCTGTGCCCTTGTTCGGCATTGCTCTGTGCCAATATGTGGATGTGGTCTAATGAGTGCTGAGTAAAGAGGAAAAATATCCGGCGTGCTTCAAATCTGGGATTCTCAGTTTTCAAATCAACCTATGCATCCTGATACAATTCCAGCTAGTTTGCAAGAGTGGATGCCAAACAGAGACACAGCAAGATATCTCACGGTTCAGACACCAAAAAGTTGCCCCAGATGCACAGTTCTCTTTCTGGTGATCTGGAGAACACTGTGTAGTTGTCTCAAATCACCTCCCCCATGGAGCCTCAGAGGCTATTTATTTTGCTGCATGCTTTAAACACTTGGAGAGGTGCCCAGTTTGTTCACAGTCAGCCTGCAGTTCTTGTGTGCAACTCCAAGGCAGCATCTTCAACTTCTATAGTTTTAACTCCTCTCATGTCATAATAGGAACAATAATACATCTCTGCTTCATGAAATGCTGAGAGAAGTCTAAGAACACTCCTAAGAATACGCTACTACTGCTGTTACCTCAGGACTCACTAAAAGACTTTGAATGGAATTAGAAACCAGGAGGAGGAGAAAGATTTTCCTTGTAGGTGTTACTACAAATGCACATTTTTTAATACTGTAAAGTCAGTATAGGATTAGACTCCTTGTATATACATTCCTTTTCTACAACATTTCTCCTGAAATCAGCTGAAGCAGACAAATGGAAGTTTAAGACGTTGATCGCTCGTCTTCCTACAACCCCTTTGGAATATTCTATATCCTTCTTCCCGTGTTAAGTCAGTGCCTCTCTCACAACTCACACTGACTACTGCCTGAAGGACAGCAAGACAGAGATGTCAAGGGTCATTCACAGCCATTTGCTAACCCCAGGAGCTTCCACTCCTATTCACTGAAAGCCAGCACGCCAAAAGAAACCCCAGATTAGCTAGGGAAAAAGACAAGGTGTCAAAACACCTAGTTCTACCATTCCTCAGTTTTGAAAACTCATCCAGTTTTCAGAGCAGCCATAAGAGAGCAACTGACTTTCATGCTGTGCACCCCTGTCACCCCCTCTGAGAATCCCCCTGCACGACATTTACTTTAATAGGTCTAATTATAAAGAAATGCACTTTTCAATCAGAACCGAAGAAGCAGTAGGTTTTCTTCTTTAACATGCCAACCAGCTGTTTTGAAAGGTACATCTCTAATCTCTTTCCTTCCACATGTTCAAACAGATGAAAGTAATTTTGTGCTCAACTGTCTATAAGTAATTAGACTGGGATGTAAAGGAGTCTTTATGTATCAGTTCAGAAAGAGCTACACTCTTAGCATACAGAATAATTATCAGCAATCTTCTTCATCTGTAAGGTATACCTTATGCATTTTACATGAGTCCCCATTATTAACATAACCTGACTATCAAAGCTCCATTGAAACTGGTGTCTTCTTTTTCATGTAACTGACTGAAATTCCCCAGAAATATAGTAATTTGAAAACAGTGATGCTGATGATTTGTTTCAGCTGTAATTTGTTATTTTTTTTCTCTTCTTTGTTGTTTTCCTAGTAAAGACCTAAACCAGTGGGGCTCCAATATACACAAACAAGTGTTCTGCTTTTGCTACAAGATGGATATTAATATTCAGTGAGGGTCCTAGAATGCTGCCTTTTGTCAGATTCCCAGGCTAAATTCCCTTAATCTTATTAATTAGGAGGTCACAAAAAGAATACTTTATTGGGAAACAAAATGTGTGCTCTAAAGATAGCTTAAATCACATCTATGAATTTACTAGGAATGATGATGGCAGAATACTTCTTTAGAATCCGCCTCAGGACTGTGCTTGACATCTCTGCAAATGGGGTAGGGCAATTACTGGTAAGTCAGAGGGGCAGAGGCATCTTTTGAAGTCTAGCTATTAAAAAAAGTTGGATCGTCTTTCACAAGACAAAGGAGAGGTTCAGGATTGGGATGGTACGAGTATAAAAAAAAGCTGGAGAGGAAGCATACAATATTTTAGGGTTTGCACTCTTACACATAGGAACAGACAAAACTGATCAAGGTTGGAAGAAACGCACTTTCAGGCAAGGTACTTTCTTTTCATCTTGCATGGCAGGCATTTTTTGAAAACAAATTTCTTCCTCAAAATAAATCTCTCACTCTACAGCTACATATCATGGCCACATCTTTTCAGGAAATAGAGTCACTGTTTTCATGGAAATAAGGTGTAGGCTCAGTTTATCTAGAATCACAAGAGTGCTTTGAAAATGAAGCCTGACTACTGGTTTTTTTACCCACAAAGATGGAGATGATTTTTTGCCAACAGGCTGGAGTTCTGAATCATGATAGCAGAAACAGAAAGGCCAAAACCACGAATTCTTTCTGACACTGCTTATTGTACTGACCAAAAAGGAAGCAATATTTTGTCTAAGCACACATCAGAGTGACTTGGCCTAACCTCTATGGAGTATTCCCTGTCTTGTTGCAAGTGACTCAGATACACTATATCTATTCCTAGAATAAGGCAGGATCTACGAGTACCATCAGAAGTAAGGTACTGAAAAGTGCTATTTTGATGTACTGTGATGTACTTTGTTTGCTCCAAAAAATAATGCCTCCTATTTATTTCTGTGGAAAATGCAAGAGATACAAAGACCACAATAGCACTATTTGATAGAGCAAATTCTCAGCTACAAAACAGTATTTTTCAGCGTAGACACCACCACTAACTAGGCATTTTCACCAATGATGAGCAAGAGCCTGCGTGTTGTGCTTGTAAAAATCTGCACCCACAGAGGCGACCCACTGTCATTGTTGCCACTGCTGAAAAGCTCCACCCACCACCTCACTGTGCTCATATCCACTATTTGGTCTTCATAGATGTTAAGCAAGCATCTATGAATGTCAATGGATGCCATTTTTTCCACATGGAGGAATTCAGTGGCATCCGTTTGCTTCATCCACAGTTCCATGCCATACACAATTGTGTCAGACTGCTCCTCTGCTGCCATCTGTTGCACAGCAACAACATGTAAAGAAATGTTTGTGGGAAAGTTCAACCCCTGCTGCCATACTACCAATATCTTCCTCTGATGTTGTGAGCCAACATAATAAAATTGGAGGCATTACTTTTGGAGTAGTCCTTACATATAGCATTGCCAGGAACTGTACTCTTCCAGTGTGTAAAAACACCAGGATCCCGCCCTCAAGAGCTGATTTTCTAAACAGACTAAACAGAAGTAAATGACCAAAATGAAACAGAAGAGCAAAGGGAAGATAGAGCTTTCTTATTAAGTTATACAGCTTGTTACAGTTGTGAGAAGTGATCTAGCAGGATAAACTCAGGGCATTCATTTGCCAAATCTACATGACAAATGTTTTTCTGTGAAACAGTGCCATGTTGCATCAAATTACCTCACTGCAGCTCAGTTCAGTCTGCTCAGTTCTACATTGAGGAGTAGGAATAGAAATACATCAGGCATACGTATCTTAAATGTGCTGGGGAAGGCTTGAGAGAAGCCCAGAAGTGGACCCAGTCTCTGAGCAGCTGCTGGGGAGGAAGGAGATGCACAGCTTCAGTGGAGTAAACTGAGGGCTGACTACGTGGCACACTCACTACCACCCCCGAAACAAAAGCACACTATTCTAATTAGTCAGACTGATTTTAAAAATTAGTCCAAAGAGGTTGTGCTCAGAAGGGTTCCAGCGCAAGCGAAGTCAAGGGAACTGGAAACATTACTCTATGATTGAGGTGAAAATGTGGCTTTGTATTTGCACTGTTTGTATCAATGAGGGTAAAAAATCACTCTAGATATAACTTTCAGATAGATAAAGGTTACTATGCACTACCCAGGAAAGGAAACGTTGCAATGAACATAGCATCAAGCATCCATTTTTCCATTAGAAATCAATTAATCTTCACCTCTCCCAGAGTTTAAATCATGTGGCTTCATGCGTAACACTTAATGTATTCAAGACTGCAACATAAGTATCCCAGGGAGACACAAAAAAATATGGAAACAGAACAGGGCTGGAGCTATGATTATGTCATGTGTTCTTGTCCTTCACATTATTAGTTTTCTCAGAAAGCAAAGGTGTGTATGATACACTACAAATGTTCTCTCTCTGCAAATATCCAAAATAATAACTTCCACATTATTTATTAGAGATGCTCTTGGACATTAGAAGCACTTAGGAAAGAATCCTTTCCCATTTGCTCTGCAGTTTCCCTGTTAGATGATTCTTCTTCTCACACGGACTCCTGAAGATTATGGGCAGTACAACAGAAAAGCTATAAATAAATAGAAAAGATCTAAATAAAAAATACTATGTTTTTTTATGGTCAGAAGGTCAGAATTACGCATCACTTTCACCTACATACAACTTATTTGATTCAGTAAGTCCCTCCCACTTGTTCTAGGAAGAAATGTTACTGTTCGTGTCTACTACTACTTGACACATTTGCTGAAAGAATGATTAAGTGGTGTCAAAGCACATATTAAAAATTAAGTGAAATTCTCTGTACTGTAAGAAGAGAATTCGCCACAGGATCCATCCATGTACAGTTTCAGAGCCACACCTTCCCTCAGTCATTCATTCTCACATAGACATGCAAAGAAATGTTTCAGGACTGCTATGACCCTTTATAGACCAAAGCAATGATGCCAAATTCTGCTCCTCCTCACTCACACCCCATGAACCATGAACTCAGATGTATCTGAAAGACTTTTGGAGACAGAAAATTTTATCTGGGGAGATAGATGCATTGCAAATGCTTTTTAGAACAGGTGAAAAGAGGTTAAGAGCAGTCCCCAAGAAAGGCATAAAGGTTTTGAGAGGGGAGACTCTATGGCTCTGGATTTCCTTTCTCTTCTGTAACTATGGACCTTACCACATGGTGACTCTTGATTTGAGAAGGAACCGGGACAGCCCCACCTCCTTCTGGAGGAAAAAAAATGCTATTTGACATTCAAAAGTACCATGACAGTCATTCCCCTCTCTGGGATGAAAACACAGCATTTCCAGCACAAACAGCTGAGAAATAAAAAGACAAATATAATCCTCAACTTAGCTCTACCGGGTCAAGTCATCTTTGGGCCAGTCCAGCTGGCCCATTAACATGCTCTGGCTTTGTGAGGCCCATGTAGCACATAGCATCCAAGATCATTTACTCTGAACAGAATAATATCCAATAAGCAAAAAAAAAAGAACACCACAGATTTTCATTGTTTTTTAGCTAATTTCCTGCCCATTGAAGAATTCAAACTGTAAATAAAACAACAGCTAGGGCAGCAAAACCTGTAACAGTCACTGCTTAGGTGCTGAAAGGGATGGCTGCTACATGGGAAGGAAAGAGATCTCCACAACAAGGGCCTGTCTCGTAGCACTCAAAGAGGGAGTGGAATGGGATGGGAATGGTAACTGGTGACTAAGGCCAGCCCAGAAACCCTGAATGTCCAGGCAGGGCTGTGGGGACACTGAGGCCAATTGGGCAGGGATCTGGGCCCAGATAAGTGGGCACACATGGGAAAAAGAGGATACAGAGCTCTACAACTTTTTGAAAGTGTGCTTACTCTAATTGGCAAAAACACAACATTTTGAGAAAGAGGCCTCTTAGCTGACTGACTTCAGCCTACCCCAGCTGGTAGCATAGCTCTGCAGCCTGCACCAATTGACTTGGCAGGATTTTTCCACCTTTGGTCACAACAGTATCACTAGAGATCTGGGTATTTGGTCTCACTGTATCCTCTTGAAGAGCAAATAAATGCACTTGGGCTCATTTCTCAGGCAAGGGTGGGTCCCCAAGAATCTGCTATCATGAACTGGCTAACAGAGCTGCTTGGCAATGTCAGAGGGAATATCACAAGCCTCCAAAACAACAGAGCTAATTGCCCTGGTGGAAACTCACAACCACAGAGATGTCCAAGAATCATCAGTATCCTCTGAGGCAAGAGGTACTTGGAGAGGAAACCTGAAGAAACAATGGACCAATAAATGAAACGTAACTTCTGCCCCAAGAATGTCCTAGTGCCCTTGCTTCTTGAGCTTGATAGTCACGAGCTTCCAAGCACAGAATTAGATTGTCAGTTGGGTCCTCTCAGTTTTAGATCAGAAAATTAACAATATTCTGTAAATTTCACAAAGCAACTGCTCATCCCAAGAAGTGAAATAATGCAGAAGCTGTGAAATGTAAACAAGACTTTCCATTAGCATCCTATCTCCTGTCAACAAAACTCACTGTGTGATGCAACTGAACTTCCTTGCCTTTCAAAGGCTCTCAGCTATAATTTACCCCACTGAGATCACACAAACTGAGGTCCTCTCCTGAGGTGTCTCAAAGTGGGGTTACTGGGACCCTTTCTGAGGAAGGTAGAGCAGAAGTTGCTTTATGGAGCAGACAACCCCTAAAATGGGCAGTGCAGGAAAGCTCCACAGCAGGCAGGTGCATTTCTCCATTCCGTGAGAGAGAACAGCAGATAAGGAGAGAAACGATCAACGTAACACTGTTACCTCAACCCAGTTAGATGTGGGCATATTTCAGTCTGGCCCGTTTTTGTTTCTGCTGAGGAACTTATCTCAGCTACTGTTGATAGTGGAATTATGGAAATAAAGCAACCAAGTACCAGCCCTAGTTCTTTGTTCTCAGTAGCATAATAAATACAAGTACCTTCACTGGTGAATAAACAGCCATTGAAACAATTATTTTGATCCGTGAGAGATCCTCAAGCATTTGCTCTTGATTTGTCTATTATGGGTTCAAGCTCTTTCCAGGACAAACTGTTGATCTCCTCTTTGAGTTTTCACTAGGGCTGTACTTAATTGTGAGGAGTGGTCTGAAAGAAAGTAGTGCCAGTCCACACTGAACTCTGAGTTCAAAGGAGGGACATGCTTCCTCCTGATTTTTGAATGTTCACTCTTCATTTCAGGTTGTCTTTGAAATTCACTTTGCTTCTTGGGGCTTGTTTTGTTTTCAGCATTTTTCCCCATAAAGAATTCAGACAAAACCAAATTGAAGTGAAGAAAAAACTAGAACAAAACCGTAGTATTTTATCCATATTGAATTCTTTGCTGTCTACTGTATTGTCTCTCTGTCACCTGAAATATTGTTCCTCCCTGAGAAAAAAATATTCAACACAATTTTTAAGCATCTTGGTTTTATTGGGAAAGGTGATGATGAGTTAGTGGTAATATGAGTCAGACTGAATGCTTTCATGTGTCATGTCTCATCCAGAACTTTAGTTTCCTTTTCCCTGTGAGAACACATTTACAAGGAATGCACTTTTCTCATCTTCATTTGTGCACACTACTAAAAACACCTCATTATTTGATATAGTTGGCAACTGCTTGTACCCAGGACTGAAAAACAGACTTTTGGGGAGAAATAGGTGTTTCTGGCAAAACTGTTCAAGGAATGAGTAAAGATAAGTGCTAGCAGCCTCCCTGCATTCAATTTACCCACACTTCTTAAGCATTTCTCTTTGTTAATTTCAGCTAGAATACATCATGATCCCATCAGACTCTGCAGGATATCAAGGTTTTGTCTCACTATCAAGACAATAAGCTTACATGCATACCATCCAACTTTAGTCACCTAACGAAAGCCCCAACACTGAGAGCTTGGACTCCTCTCTATTGAAAGCAAGACAGATATTTCTGCAGGTAAATCAGAACTTAGGAGGGCTGAATCATTTTCCAGATACACCTTTTTCTCTGTTTTCTGTGCAGTGGATCTCAGGGGGCCAAGGTACCTTACGAACTTCAGTTATGTACCTGAAGTTACAGATGAAGAACCAAGGGCACAGAATCTTCCCAAATCACAGCCTGACAAACCAAAGAGCAGATGGTGCATGCCTAGTAACTTCTGTGCTGGCAAGAGGATGAGAATCATCAACAAATGGATATCAGAGAACATTAAGATGAAAGTCATGTTGGTACTTACTGTGCAGACTAAGGATGTAAGCCATTACCCTTTGATTCCTTAACCCACCATGGCCAGGTTCTGAAACCTTCAGTTTTCTCTTTCTTGGATCCTCGCTATACTAAAGTGCACTAAAGTGTGAACTAAACACTGCACTGAGCAGAAGTACATTACTGATCACAATATGGAACACATGGAAATCCTATGGTAAAAGGTTTGAGTTGAAGATGTATCTACATTTCCTTAAGTAGGAGGATAATATAGAGCCATAGCTCTGCAAAACTGACTTATTGCATCATTTCAGGAGCACATTAGTCTTCTAAAAGTAATAAAGGGCATATTAAATCTCCAACAGCACCCACTTCTCAAAGCAGGTACCTGCAACACCACACCATAATCAGAGCTAAACGCAAAGACACGAGCTGTTCCTTAGTGTATATGAACCTGTGTAAATTACATGTCATGGACTTTGTATAGCAAAAAGCACAGAAGTGGGGGGAGGTGATAAAGGGAGAGGGAAGTTTCATCTCCATATTTATTTTGCTTCATACATATGCATTCCCCCTATGACCCTCTTGTACCCTGACACAGAACCATGCTGTTTTTCATTTTACCATTAAAGAATGTCACGTCATAAAAAAACAGCTTCAACAGACATGCATAAAATCTCACACTCAGCTGAGCCTATAGCTTTCCTTGAATAATCAAATGCTTCATGTAATAACTTTTAAACTGATAATTATGCACTATTTGATCAGCTGGTATGCTCATAATGGACTCCTGATTAACAAACACTACAGTGTTTACCTATTCTTTCTTCTGGGGCCATCTATCTATCTTCTGCTTATAGAATCCTCCATTATTACTGTGCCCGAATGATATTTTATATATTCAAGAAACAGAACTAGCATTATCTTTTCTTCTCTTCTTTTTCTTTTCATTTCTTTTATTTCTTTTTTTTCTTTCTTTTCTTTTCTTTTTTCTCTTTTTCTTTTTTTCTTTTTTCTTTTCTTTCTTTTTTCCTTTCTTTTTCTTTTCTTTTCCTTTCCTTTCCTTTCCTTTTCTTTTCTTTTCTTTTCTTTTCTTTTCTTTTCTTTTCTTTTCTTTTCTTTTCTTTTCTTTTCTTTTCTTTTCTTTTCTTTTCTTTTC
>NC_034409.1:127454546-127498532 GCF_002078875.1 Numida meleagris
TTTTCTTCTCTTTTCTTCTCTTTTCTTCTCTTTTCTTCTCTTTTCTTCTCTTTTCTTTCCTTTTCTTTCCTTTTCTTTCCTTTTCTTTCCTTTTCTTTCCTTTTCTTTCCTTTTCTTTCCTTTTCTTTCCTTTTCTTTTCTTTTCTTTTCTTTTCTTTTCTTTTCTTTTTTCTTTTCTTTTCTTTTTTCTTTTCTCTTCTTTTCCTTTCTTTTCTTTTTGTTTTCTTTCACTCCTTCTCTTTTTTTCTCTTTTTCCTTCCTTCTTTCCCTCTTTCTTTTTTTTCATTCCTTCCTTTCTTCCTTCTTCTCCACCTTTTGTTAATTTATACACTGGTCAATTTTTTATATCATACTTGCATTGCGTTGTGTTAACAGTTTATTTATAGCAAGTGCCTATGGAATTTGAAAGCTAAGGCTAAAATAATCTCATGAAAAGATAGTAATCACCACTACCCTCTCAATGAGGTCAGAGGGTCTTGCAATGCTTCTGCTCCATTTCTTGAGAAGGCTATCTCTGCCTGTGAGTTTCCACTGTTAACTAAATTTTGCCAGCACAGTGGACTATATCGTCCATGAGAGTGCCTGCCTAAGGAGATATAGTCACTGATTGGGAAGAGAAATGCCCTCCAGTCATCCTGGACATCTTCACAGTATTGATACCATAGCTTATTCTGCATTTAATACAGCTGATAACAGTCTCAAAAAACATGGGCATTGAGATTCCTTCACCTCTATCATCTCGCTCCCCTGGTAGCGTTCAGCAACCATAAGGGATCCAAACCCTTCATGTCAGCTTATCTATCCGAAGGTAAATGTACTTAATGCAAGGAGGACGTTGTGCAGGTGGTGCAGTCCCCAGGCACCTCTTCCCAGGATCCCTTTCCCAATATTGCTTTGGCATAACTTTAGTCAGCTGCTGTTGGCTGAAGGCATAGAAAAAGTGGGTTGATCACTCAGCACTATTCTCTGACTCACCAAAGTGCTATTGCTGAACTCCTCTTCTGGCTTTCGCTTGTAAAAACAAGCACAAGGGAGAAAAAAAGAGCATGACTGCCCTTCTCCCATAATGTCAGTGTAAAACCAACCCATAACATCCACTTAGCGCCTCTTTAGAAGAGCTAAATGGATTTTGTAAATTCCTTTGGTAAATTAGTGCTGGTGTTATTCCTATAAATCTTGGCATTAGAATGATTTACCTCAATTGTAGCATTATTAATGTTCAGTAAATTAGGTCCTTAAAATGACATTTGCCATGCCATTAACTGAAGATAATCCACAAAGCTCATTTCTAACCCCCTTTATATTTTTTTATAATGTCCTTCATAAACATTGTTGTCACTCTCTTAGATGCACGCAGTTATCAGTATATTGATAGCTCTGACACAGCATATGCTTCAGATCAATCAGTGAATCAGACGACTAATTTAGACAATCTTTCCTTGTGGTCAGAAGATTCATTATTTATGAGTGCAAACAAAACGGTATCATTGTTCTTCAATTCAAAACACATGTTCTTGGGAACATCAGCCATCCTCAGACTTTCTTTGGTCAAAGTAGGTTAAGGCTCAGGAAAATGTTGGTAATTTCAGAAAGTGGCTGAACAAACATCTTCCAGGAATGAAAACATATCACTTGAAGCAACCAAGAAAAAATATTTTAAAAGACTTGATGGAAATATAGACATTATAAGCCTACTAATGTATTTTTTCCTGCTCCTAAACAAAAAGCATTTTCATTAAAGTCATATGGTGGCAGGAGGCATATTCATGACACATATAGTTTTATTTAAGGGCAAAGATCTTAGAAGTCATAATTAATTGGTCTGATCTATAAATTACTTGATTTTGCAAATACAAAAAAAAAAAAATGTCAAGCTTAATACTAGCAATACCTTTCCGTGCGTTATTAAAGCATCCTCTGATGAAATGGAGATGATATCATTGAATCATGTCTCTCTTGATGAATTTGCAGAACAACTGACTTGTAGATGACCTCACTGCATCAGGACAGAAAAGCCCACACCCACTTAAGTAGAGAACCAGCTACACAGTGAATTGTCTGATGAAGAGGATCTAACTCCACAAAACAATTATAGGAATAAAGATCTCCAATTTCTTTAGATCAGTAGTGTGACTTGATACCAAAATGAGAGATTAATTTTACAGCATCAGTTCTGTGACTCTAAAAGAGAAGCAAGCAGTCTGCCCAGTGAGTTTTTCTTGTGACCACTGTTACCTGAACCTGCCTCGAGACGGAATCAGAAACATGAGGACCTTTATTGATGACCTGGATGAGGGCATTGAGAGCATCCTCAGTAAGTTTGCAGACGACACCAAGCTGGCAGCAAGTGTCGATCTGCCTGGGGGTAGCAAGGCCCTACAGAGGGATCTGGACAGGCTGGATCTCTAGGCTGAAGCCAATGGGATGAGGTTCAACAAGACCAAATGCCGGGTCCTGCACTTCGGCCACAACAACCCTAGGCAATGCTACAGGCTTGGGGCAGAATGGCTGGAAGACTGTGTAAAGGAAATGGACCTGAGGGTGTTGGTCGACACTTGGCTGAGCATGAGCCAGCAGTGTGCCCAGGTGGCCAAGAAGGCCAATGGCATCCTGGCTTGTATCAGAAATAGCGTTGCCAGTAGGAGTAGGGAGGTAATTGTCCCTCTGTAATTGTCCCTCTGTACTCAGCACTGGCGAGGCCGCACCTCAAGTACTGTGTCCAGTTTTGGGCCCCTCACTGCAAGAAAGACATTGAGGCCCTGGAGCATGTCCAGAGGAGGGCGATGAAGCTGGTGAGGGGTCTGGAGCACAGGCCTTATGAGGAGCGGCTGAGGGAGCTGGGATTGTTCAGTCTGGAGAAGAGGAGGCTCAAGGGAGACCTTATTGCTCTCTATAACTACCTGAAGGGAGGCTGCAGTGAGCTGGGGGTCAGCCTCTTTTCTCTTCTAACTAGTGACAGGACAAGGGGGAATGGCCTCAAGTTGTGCCAGGGGAGATTTAGGCTGGATATTAGGAAATACTACTTTTCTGAAAGAGTGGTCGGGCGCTGGAATGGGCTGCCCAGGGAGGTGGTTGAGTCATCGTCCCTGGAGGTGTTCAAGAAACAGTTAGATATAGTGTTGAGGGACATGGTTTAGTGGGGTTATTGGTGGTAGGTGGATGGTAGGACTGGATGATCTTGTGGGTCTTTTCCAGCCTAGTTAATTCTGTGATTCTATGATTCTATGTCAGATGGTTTAGGAAGTTATTGCCCTTCAGCCCTCATCTATAACAAAATATTTAGCTAGGCTCACCCTCAGCTTCTGCTTCAGCACGAAATACAAGTAATCAGATGAAGGACCCACATCAATGTTTCAGCTGTTCAAGTGTGACTCAGAGAAGACATTTGATTGTGCCCTAGTAATCTATTGACCTCTGATGGAGCTCTTGTCAAAAAGCCAACTTCTAACCCTTTCTTCCCACTGTGCACTCCCGGGCTTATCCGTCTGTTCATGCTAACAGAGGAAATAGCAAACTCATACATTTGTCTTTTACTAATCACTTTCAGAGAGGAGGATACAATCACTGGAAAGTGTCATGCTGACAGCTTTGTAGCCTAGCTATCTATCAATACCCAGAAGAACAAGATCAGCTTGATCATACTCAAATTCATTACATCTACAAGACAGAGTTAATTAGTTCCAAAAACCAGGTCAATTTTCATTTCTGCACTCAGACTATTCAAACAGCGCAAGCAGGAAATGGCTGAAGAGTATTCCTTGCAGTGAACTCCAGGAGCTGGCAGGAAATCTTAAAAGGAGTAGAGGTTGCCACACAAGCCCAAGTGCACATATGAGGAACAGGAATATTGCGTCTCGTATGCCAGAGACATAGAGGCTTGAGGAACACAGAGAAAGAAGAGAATACAAAATATCCTGAGGTTTTCAGGCATTGTGAAAGATGAAAGAAGTTCCAGCTTCATCCTACTGAGTTCACGGTGCCAGGAACGGAGTATTGACTTCCATGGGTGCTCACTGTCAAGCTGAAGGTCTTTGCATCACTGCCATGTGCTTGCTGAACTTCTCTCCTTTTCTGAGGTTGGGATTTAAGCCTGCAGCCCCTCTTGAAATGTGCCTAATGTCCACCCGCTCACACACAGAAATCATAAAACATCATCAGGAATAGTATTTTTAGAACATGAAAGTAATAGAACATGAAAGCCATGATTGCCACAACAGAAGTCCAGCTTCAGCTCTAATTAATAATGCATGCTGCCCCAGACACTTCTTGCTTTCTATATGTGACGGCGATGTACAAGCTGGCTTGATCCAACTCCTAATGAGTACAAGATGCTGTTGTGGCTTTTGCTACCTGTTCTTCATTAGTTATTAGTAATAAAACACTAAAATTTATTGGGCAAGACTAGCTAATTGAAGGAAAAAATATGAAAAAACAGGACATTCCTTTATATACAAACTATACCAAAGGATTATTTGCATTTTTATTTTGAAAACAGAGAATGAAATTTTAGACACTTTTGCAGTAGAACTGCTTAGAAGACAAAAAGAATTATTAGAGGTTTACACATCTTCAAATTCTCCCAACATGGAGGATAGAATTTACTTGAAAAGGATGTATTACTTGAACTTTGGAAAAAAAAATACAGATGGCCCAGTAACATAAGCTTTACACCTTTAAAGGTTAAACTTTGTTTTACTTATGGATTTTTACTGTTAAAAATGAGAGAAAGAAAAACAGATTTTTATTGGTATAAATTTCAGCCAGCTCTTGTAAAATTTTTAGTCTTGTTCACTCAGCTTTAAGAATAGGGCAATACCTGACTGCTTGCAGTCAGGCAACAGGGAGAGCTGGCTTCACTCCCTGAAAATAACTGGGTTCATTGTGGACTTCAGCAGTAACAGGTAATTATAAAACTGAAGTTTTATTCACCCACTGATGAAATGTCAGCCATGGAGAAGATATCAAACTCGTAACAAATATCAGAGCTTTGATTCTTTTAAGTCTTGCAAATACATTGCCACAGTATTTTCATTTCTCTAAGCTGATGTAAGATCTTCACTACATACGCCCCCCTCAAAGAATCTTACAGTATGAATATTATTATCATCACTCAGGATGATTGTGTGCAAAATGGACAGCCATTTGCACGTCCTGTTGTGTCTTACCCACGCTATATTTTTGCTACACCTTGTGATAGCTGACTGTTTTAAATAAGATATGTGTACCTCTCAGTTATGACAGCGCACGTTCAGTGAAGCCAGCTGTGCTGCAATGTCTGCAGAGCTTGGTTCAGTTTCTTCTGCTGTCCTAGAAGAGTACAAGCTATTTTTAAAGCCTACATTTTCACTTGTTCTTGTATTGATAATCTCAAGGCAGATTTAGTAACTCACTTGCAGAGTTCAACTCAGATATCTAAAGATAACCCTGAAGCAAGCTTCCATATCACTAACATTCTTCACATATTATTTTGCTGATCCCGAGAGGGAATCTATAATAATAGAAAGGGAATGTGGGAAAGGGAAACTGTAAAAGAAATATATGATATTTGCGGTCTTGAAAAGGAAAAACTGCATTAGAAGTGTTTAGCCTTTGGCCAATACAAAACCTATGACCATGAACAGCCTTTTTCAGAAAAATCAGATGCATAAAGAAGAATCAGAGGAGTGATCAGAGCTGTTTGTATTTGGAGTCGGAAGAGTTTAACTCATTACGTTTTCTGTTATCCTGTTAATTAACCTGGTGGAAAGGTGCATTAAAATCTATGTTTAGGGAATGGTAGCTAGAAAGAGATATAATTTAAACAAAAACAGACCTTAGACCAAAGCACTGTGTACAGTGCAGTATGTCTACGTTAGGGGCATTATTATCAAATATACTGCTCAATCCTTGTGAGGGTCATCCTGCAAATTTGAAACACATATTAACAGGGAAAGTCCACTCAGAGCCTAAGATCATTGTCCAGACGTTGTTGATAGAAAGCCATGAGAGGTGACAGCGCTGAGCAAAGTAACATCCTAGAGATCCCTTTTTCCCCATTAAATTTGGAAGGAGCCCATACAGCTAACTTGGCATAGATACTTCCGTTAAAGCTGAATGAGATGAATCCAAATGAAAGTTAAGTTACTACTGAATGGATGGAAAGCATAATTTTGAATGTTGTGATGCCAGCGGCAACCCAAAGAGGATGACAATGGGCTGCTGGCTACGAAGATCAGTGTGTTTCCATGAATCACTAAATAAACAATGGGAGATGGAAGAAGAGGCCTGCATTCCTTAAAAGGACAAGATGTACAAAAAGTAAACTCATGGTTTTAAAAAAGAAAACAACTAAGAACAGAAAACAAAGCAAGCTGTTTCTAAAAGTAAACTTGAATCACCAAATGTGTTTAATGTAAAGAACCCAGCATGTGGCTGCATCAGAAATATACATTAAGGAAAAAACCTTGTGTCTGGAATAAATTTCCCAACTATTTTGTTTCCTTTAATAAGAGAACAGAATATGGGGGGAGGGTGTCTGACACCACAACCCTGCCTTTTCTTAACTGAGCAGAAAAGATTTTAAGGGCTGAAAACATTTTGCAGAGTAATCCTGGGGGTAAAAAAAAAAGGACCTAGACTTACCTATGTAACGTAAGGAATTTAACTGAACTACCTATTTGCATGAACTTCTATCAGGCTCATGATAAAATAGGCATCTCCAGGGAACAAGTAAGATCTTAGATGGGCTACATATCCCTTTGAAGGCCTGTAGTTGTTTCTACTCATCATAGAGAGCGCTTCTGATGAGGACACTCCTAGCAGTCACCAAAGATAGGTGTCTGTAAGGGATACCAAATGAATACCAAACCTAGATCCATGCCATCAAAGTACTAAAAGCACCAAAAACTGCTGCTTGCTCCATATAAGTGCGGATGAACAGAGTCTGAGCATCCCTGGACTTTCAACAATGTTGCTGGCCTACAATTCCCTCCAAGTTAGGAAAAATACCAGAGTCAATGTCCCGGTCTTTTTAGATCCTTGACAAGGAGCATTAGTTGTGTCTTCCTGCAGGCCATACAGCAAAGTTGGCATCTTCCAAATAACTCAAAGGGCAATTATCAACAGAAAGAGAGATATAATTTATCTGGATGACAGCTACAGAAGACAAGATATGTCCTCTACTCACCTCCATGAACATAAAGTGCTATGCACCTCATGGAGCACTGCTGTGTTCCTGGCATTCCATAACTCACTTCATGCTGATTTCCTGTGCACTTCGTAGAATCATAGAATCATAGAATCATAGGATGGCTTGGGTTGGAAGGACCTCAAGGATCATCGAGGTCCAACCACCCTGCCACAGGCAAGGAAACAAATCACCAGCTCTGGTACTAGATCAGGTTGCCCAGGGCCCCATCCAACCTGGTCTTGAACACCTCCAAGGATGGAGCATCCACAACCTCTCTGGGCAGCCTGTTCCAGCACATCACCACTCTCCCTGTGAAGAACTTCCCCCTGACATCTAATCTTCCTTCCTTGAGCTTAAAACAATTTCCCCTTACTATATCAGTATCTACCTGAGTAAAAAAATGATTTCCCCCCTTTTTATAATCCCATTTTAAATACTTAGATGTTTGGGTGGTTTTTTTTCCTTTAACATAGGCTTTCTTTCTAAACAAGTTTTCTGCTTGAAATACCATAGAGAATTATACACAACTACTGATCTTCTTGCCGTGATTACTATTTTTTGTGAAGTAAAAACTACTTATTCTCTGACCAACACACTCCAACAGCTTTGTCAAAAACATTAGCATAAAAGTTACCAAATAGCACAAAAATGAGTCAATAGTAAGATGCTATTAGCATCAACATATTTTATGGGCTGACCAGAAATGTGCTGTTGTTCTACTCAGATAAACTGCAATATTACTGCAAATATTACTCATTACATTTTCATCAAAATTCCTGCACAACTAGTAAAAATGAAACCTTAGCACTCACCTCCCAGCATGGATATCAAAGGTCTTACCTCTACATATTGATATTTCACCTGATAACTTGGAAGATGGGATATTGAACCAAATGTGAGATTGGGCATGTGACATTCTATTAGCATTTGAAAATTCTTTCCCATACCATTTATCTAAAAATATTCACTCTTCATTGTGCCATAACAAAAAGTATGGAGCTCTTCCAAGACATTTGCTCAGTTGCCTTGGCAGTATGTAAGCAAACCTGCAGAAAGTTTGAGCTTCTAGACTACATAGAAAGGCATGGCTTCTTAATCCTAAAAGCCTATCCATAAGTTCTCTGTCCATTTTGAAAACAAAAGGACATTTGGACACTGTAGTACATGCTGTATATTAGTGTCTTTAGTATGCAGTGGTACCAGAAGATGACAGCATTCATCAAATGTGCATCTTCTTGGGCTTTCCTGCAAGCACTTGCAGCGAGGCAGCTTGTGACTGTCAGGCTGTAAACTGTCTGGGCATCAAGTGGTAATGTTGGCATATGGCATTCTAATCAGTATTAGTTTGCAAAACTTTGTTCTTTCTACTGAAATTCTGCGTCTCCATGACCGACAGACACAGGCAATTGATAAAATAGATTTCCTACGTACCTTGCATTCTTTCTTTCCTTCCAAAAAGACTTTGAAGCAACAGGCAAAAAGATGTTAGTTGCAGAAATTGTCCCACTTACTACCCTTTTGGTTATGCCTTAGGATCTACAAACTCATATGCAGTGAAGCAGTTTGTAAATCATTCTCAATCAGAAGAGACACCAGTCAGTACTGAAGGATGTGGTACCAGCAACACACAAAACTGTCGCGTAGACTTAGCGTTAGATTCTGTACATCACTTGTGCTTCTTACTCACTCAGGTCCAACATTTGTCCAAATGATGTCAGAGGTGAAGTCATCTGTCTTGTGATCTGTCCCACATCTCATAAATATTATATTTTATTTGCATTCATAGCTGTGCAGTTCCAAAATGTGTCATACAATTCCTGTGGATAATGTTCATATTCTCTCTCATGCCATTATGTTTTTCTGTTCAGAAGATTTGGGAGAGCTCTTAACACTTTTTCAAAACTATGCTACAAAATTTCTTAAGATTTCTGTATCTATCTGCAACAAAAATACTTGAACCAAAGAGTCCAAAAGAATCTGTGGGTTTACCTACTTGCCCACACCTTTTCCAGCAGAATGTATTCTGTTTCTCTTTTAAAATTCATATGCTGATACATAGCATAAACAGTGGTCTTAAATGCATATAAAATCTTGCAGATGGGCAACGTTGCAGAATTAATTTCCTGACCCTTTGTTAAAAAGATAATAAATAAATAACATTGCATAAATGTGAGATCCTATATTAATTTTACAACTATCATGAAGACTAGCATTACATTATAACCTGGGAATATTCCAGTATATTTTTACAGCACATCTACTGCACAGGAGAAATAAACAAGAATGCTTCCAACACCATAAACTGGGAACTGGTGGAATCATAACTCATGTTATTCAGATCAAGCATATTTTAGATAACTGACAGTCAGCCAAAAAAAAAAAAAAGAACAATTCTTTAGAGTATATTAAAAGCTATTTTGCATGAGATAAATGTTGAGAGAGCATTAAAGAGCTTAGGAGTTCAACCTATGTAACTTTTTTTACCAGCTTTACAGATATAAATGAAAATGTCAAGTGCTTCTAATAGGTTAGTTTATGGGACTGTGGTAAGTATTTATAGAGATTGGTCTGGATGATTTTCCATTAGGTACAGTACCATACAGTTTTTGGCTCACGCTTGAAGGAAGTTATAAACCAAAGTGGGTTCTTCATTCCTCAGTGTTTGACATATTCTGATTGCAGAACATTTGGGGTTTTACACGATTTATTGTAAATAATCTCTCCTATAATGTTCACAGCACAATAATTCACAACCCTGAGGCAAGATAGTTCTGCAAAAAATGACATTATATGGAAGATAACTTTTCAGAATTTACCATTTGAACATCATGTCCAGAATATATAACACATGTAAAGTGGTCAAATCCTCATTTTTCAAATATTTTTTTCTATCATTTTGTGGTATTTCATTAAAAATAGTTACAGCCAGCCTAATAGCTTGACTGATAACCCAATATGTTACTACATCCCACAGTAGGATAAGTTGAAAGTAAGGAAACAGGACTTGCTCTTGGATGCAAGATGCCCAGCATCAGGTGCTGTGTGCTGAGAGCAGGCTGATCATGTCTTAAGAGCAGATGATAAAAAGGAAAGGCTGAAACATATAAAATATATATACCATTAAAAGTATGTTGCTGAACTGATATTTTTTTCTTAAACAAAAGAACAAAAGAAAAATTTGTGTTCACTAACCTTTAAGTAAAATTGAGAGTCAGTTCTTTTCTCTGGTATTAACCTGTTTTCACCTGTCTTTTCTCTCTGTTCCCTTTGAAGGTGAAATTATGATAAATTATTATTATTAATATTTATAATGGTAAAAGAACACTCTGTACAGTTGAATAATTGGACTTAGAATCTGAACATTTGGGTCCTGTTGCCAGGTTTATGACCAATTCAGGGTATAGAGGGGAATGTACACACTTAATTAAAAGACTTCTTGTTCTTCTCCGAACCTTTTCCACCCGGACCCCTATGTCTGGAATTTTAAAAAGCTGTTAAAGAAACTTAGATTTCCAAGTGCAAATCCATTATAAATAGTCAGTAGCAACTGTTATAAGATGTCCATTCCCTTATGAAACAGAGGAGAAGGTGTCTCTGAAAGGCAACTCACTAGTCGGGGATTACAAAGTTAACCTTCTCAGGCTCTTGGAGGGCAGGAGCAGAACACCTAGGGCAAAAACATGGCAGATGTTGGGACAGAGGCTGTAGTCATCTGGAGTGAATACTACTTTAGAAAAAAACCAAAGGCAGTCTCTTTGAGGATCTATGATCTTTGCTAGCTTTATGACAGAGGTTCTGGCAAGACTTTCTCCCACTTGCCCCATGTTACACCCTTCTGTCATTCCATGGAAGACGTCACAAGAGAAGGATCATCGGCTTCACTCTGTTCTTCAGGGAAGGTCTAAGTTTACCAGGAGACAGTTGGGCACCCTGTAGATGGCCTGAATGAACATTCTTAGCAAGGTGAGCAAGGAAACTCCTGAGTCAGAGCAAGCTTTCTGAGACAATGCACTCCCAGTAAGAAAGGCCGAAGACCTCTGTGCCATAGAGGTGGCCTGCCTGATTCAGTGCAGCTCTCCCAAGGAGACCTGGGATTGCAGAGTAGACAAATCTGCACTGGGAGAAATAACCAGTTCAGAGTGGTATGGCTGCAAAGATCAATACTCAAGAGTCCTTGGACTGGAACTCATAAAGTTTTCAGGCAAAGACCAGTGTTATCAAATTATAACTCTTCATGATAATAAATATACAGAGCAGCATTTACCAACATTGTGCAGTGTAGCTCGAAAACGAGAAATCATCAACTTTCTTCCAAAAGAGAAGTATATATAACCTTTTTTTCCTGTTTTCTAATGAAACCAGTTTCATCTCCTAAGAAAAACTTTGATTCTTCAACACTTTTCTCAAAAGCAGCCTCCTTTTATGTCCACCTGAAAATGACAATGATATTTTCCCTGATGTTTTACCTTGATACATCACTTAATAGATATCCTGACTTTGCGCTGAGTACTAATATGTCCCTTTGTTCACTAGGACAATCACCTCCTTTATCTATCACAGAGTACAGTGTTAACAGGTTGGATCTCTCAGTGGAGTAGAGTTCCCTGAGTCATTTTGATAAGGTTTAGGATGTTTAAGATAACAGTGAAATTAAATGTCAGTGATGCCTTCTTTAAAGTAAGGAAAGAGCTATCATTCAAAAAAAAAAAAAAAAAAGAACTTGCATATTTTAGTACTTCAGATTAGGAGGAATTCTTGCTGACTCTTAGCAGAAGTAAAAAAAAAAATACATGAGTCTTGGAGCTTTAAGGCTTTAAGTGTTGCATCTAAATCCATATTTCACATAAATAAATAGCCTAGTTTACAGAAGCATGAAAATACCAAACGTACAGTGCTTCCATTTACTACAATCAGGAGCCTATTTCCCAGGGGAAAAAGAAAAATGAAAACCCTTTCAAAGCAGATCCTACTTGTATCCTATTCATGGGATTTGACTGGCTTGGTGTTTTCATGATAAATGTTCTGCAGAACCTGAACTGTCATTCTTTTTAAATTAGCCATAAAATTATAAACAAAAAAAAAAACCTTCAAAAACCAAGCAAATTGTAAGCCCTATGGTGCTGAACAAACAGACAACTAAAGACAATATTTTGCAAGTTGAGAGCTCCCAGGGCTCTCTGTTCCTCCCAAGGGATTAAGCCTAACACCCAATGATGGCACTCAAAAGTGTCAACACCAATTATTCAAATTCTGATCCTTTCAGCCTATAAAACAGGGAAAGTTTTGGGAACTGCTGAAGAAAGGGAAATGCTAAGGAAAAGTATTGGATGGGGACCAAAGTGGTCAGAAGGGAATGGGAACCAAAGGGGTCAGAAGGGAATGAACCGAGCAAAGAGGATGGAGACAGAAGGGAAACACAGAGTAGAAACTGCTCCATGAACTTAAATTGTGAGTGCAAACTAAATGACAAAACAGGACACCTAAATTATGGTTATGACTATTCATTTGGTTCATGAAATAAAGCTGTTTGCTATCAACTGTACTCTATCATCTGTGCACAATTTTCCAGGGACACCAGAGGGAGATCCTCTGTGGGCTGAAGCAGGCCAAAGTCCTGAATATAGATCCCTGCCCACAGGCCATCGTTAAAAATGGAAATGGCCCTGCTCACTCTCTGCCTGATGGCCTGATTCCCTGAGCTGCAGTGAGTGACCGGGCATAGCTGTGCAGATTGCTGAAGAGGTCACTTACAGAGAGAGATCTAGATACAGATACTCATGAAAGTTTAAAAAAAGATTCCAAAACCTGGAAAAAATAACACCTCCAGATAAATAAATAAATAAACAGAGGCTCTGGGTGACATTTTTCAAAGCATTCAGAGGGAGATGAACAGATGGAGCCTGTGTGTACTTCCAGTGTTGTGTTTTGAACTTTTAGCTCAAAAGGCCTAGGGGTAAAATTAACAGTTAATAAATATGAAGTTTTCAAATATTTATTGCTTTGAAAGAAATTGCTCCTAAATAAAAGGAAGAGTTGACACCAGTCAAAATAATCCCAGAGAAACATCTTTGTCCGATCCTCAGGAAAACCTTGCCATTTTTCTTTCCCTTCTCTCCTGCCTTTCCTTGTCATTGCTTATTTGTTTGCATATTGATGCTCATTTATTGTCAGCACTTAATAATTCATCTCAAATTACCAAGGCTCCATCATTACAAAACAGGCACCATCCTTCTGCAGATCAGCTGTGCAGGCTCAGACAAACAACACAGCAATAAACACCTGGTGTACAACATTATTTTTGTCCAAATTGCCCTGGTACTTCAGATGAAACACATCTTGCATGACTATCATGGCAAGGTAGGTAGAAAAGCTAAAAGTCAGATGCTTAAGTCTTGGTTGTGAACACCACCAAATGCCTATGTGCAAAGGGTGTCAGCTTCTGTCCTCATCATCCACTGTAGTGACAGTCCTGAGTCTTCCAAAGCGAGATCAGCAGCAATACTTGAAGACAGTGCAAGATTAATAAGAGCTTGACCTCTCTGTATGTCAGGGACAAGGAGTTCATTGTCACAGGGCTCACCAGTCAATATAAACATACAACATGCATTCATTATTATTTAGAGCAGAGTATTAGTCATCAGAAGTCTAAATCTGAATATCTTCATCATTAGTACCAACCACACAACACTAATCATCCCAGCAACATCAGTTAGTGAAAGCTGGAGTATGACTTGAGGCACACTGCTGCCATGCCTGAGCTGTATCCATCCATTCCCTCACCACTCTTTCTGAGAATAAATTGTTCTAGTATACAACCTGAACCTCCTGTGGCACAAGTAGAGGCCATTCCCTCTCGTCCTATCGCTGTTACCTGGGAGAAAAGGCCAGTCCTCACCTCAACACAGCCTCCTTTCAGACCTTTCTAGAGAGCGACAAGGTTTCCCCTGAGCCTCCTCAAATGGATGGTTGGGTCAATCCCTAAGCCCTAAAAGGTTTAAATCTCACAGAGTAGAAGGGGAGCTACTAGTTGTCTGACAAAATTATGTTGATCCACATTTCCAGAAAGCTTTTCCTTAGAGATGAATGGGCAGGGTAACTGCCTGGGATTGGACTGGGCTTGGAGGTTGGCGGTCTTTTTCCTCCACCAGTTTTCTATTTCTGTCATGTAGGTGCAACCCATGCCAGCCTGAGCTTTATCTCAGTATTAGAAGGACAATACAAGACATTCATCAAAGCAAAAACGTTGACTGTAAAATATAATGGATTTGTATTCAAAATGTTGTAGGCATGTTGACTCTGCACTAATATTGTGACTCTGATGTCATTAAAAAAATTCAGCACCTCTCTCTAATGTTTAATTATCACAGGCATTGAAGCAGGGTGCATAAGACCACATCCCGTAGTGCTTAATGGGAAAATAACATATTGTCACTGTACTTATTGCAGTCTACTTCAATTTCATAACATTTTTAAATCAGCTAGGAGGAGGAACATAAAAAGAACTGAATGATGCTGTCAGGCTTAAATGGATGCTTGCTGTTCGATTTGTAAGAGTGGTATACCTGAATACAGGGCATATTGAGGCTTTATAAGTATGTATAGTAATAATTCTGGAGAATGTGTAGTGGAAAGCCTACTTAGACTGGTCAGCTTTTTATTCCTTGATTAAAAAATAATAATGAGCTTTTCACTACAATTTTCATAGTGGCAAAACCACATTCATGCTGTGTCTTTGTGGATCTAAGTAAAACAGGCTTGACCCCTGAAGTCACTTTTTAATAATTAACTCTCTCTAAGTTCATTAAACACTAATTGAAGCTACAGAAGAAAAAATTGTGAAGTATATTCAGACAGACAGAAACACCAAATGTGATTAAAGATACTGACTGCACTGTATATGTGCAATACAGTGCATGCATTATATAAATTTCAAACTCAATTCCATCGAGATTTTCAGCTCCTTTATCCCATGATGAATTCCACCATGCACAGTGCAACTAAAAGTTTCATTAACAAGAGTTTCAAGCTAAATGACAAGGATATCCTAACCAATAATCTTCGGAAAGATATGGAGAAATAGACTCCAAACTGTACAGAATGCAGCTCCTAAAGAATTTTTCAGTGTTTTGAAATGAGTTAAAAAATGGACAAACAGATTCAGCAATCTTGAGAGTCCAAGTTTTCAAATTGGCTTTAGTTGGTAGATTTAAATAGATGCAATTATTTAAATATATTATGTTTAACGATTTTCATTGTTCAAATTCAGATTATTGAAGTTTCATTTTATTCACTCTACAGCCAAAAAGAAATTTTTAGTAATCAATTAAAAGTGTATATAGCTAGCCCGTATAATATGATCTTAAATAGTATTACAGCACACTGCTTTGCAACATTCTGTCCTTCAGAATCAGGAGCATTTTAAGCATGGGTTCAGACTAACAAAAGCATACACCAGTTCTTTCTAGGTAATGTGCCAATGGACTTCTCAAAGTGGACTACCCACTCTTGAAACATAGAAACTGCTGCTGGAATGGGTTCTCTGAGTGGTACACTGTTCAGACTATTTCCTCAGACTGACAGACGGAAAAGAGTGAAGAGTCTGAGTCGGGGTCTCAGGAGATCCAATCCTGTCACAGCCTGCTGCATGACTTAGGGCAAATCATTCAGCTCCCCTGCCATAGCAATCATGTTACCTGTAATGAGTATTTCTGCTATGCTAGAATGTAAACGTTCCAGATCTGAAGTTCCTGGGGCCAGGCGTTTCCTGTCCAGTAAGATCTCAGCAGAAGAGATATGTTCAGAACCTCCCTGCTATGCCTTAGTGTGACTCAAATGAATCCAATGAATGCAGAGATCTAGCCAATGCTGCATAAGTAATGGCTAACAGAATGAGGTTCCAGTATCATCGGGCTCCTCTACAGATTGCTGTAACACAAACAACATAGAATCAGAGCATGGAAAAAGCCAGTGGTATTCAACTTAAATATATTTATATAAATAAAAACCAGATCCCTGGTATAGAAGCCTATGTCTCTTGCATCTAAACCCAGCACAGACACAAGACCTAGATCTGTATCAACTCTTGTTCTCACACTGGTCTCTGGCTGAAGAGTTAGTGTGTAACAGGTTGGAAATAAGCACAGCACACACTGGAAGGTCAGTTTAGCAATATCTAGCAATTGTAATTGTGTACAAGGCAACTCAATCTACTTAAAAACATTACTACTTAAGAAAAGATACATGATGAAATGGTTATGGTACCAGTCTTTAGAGACCAAGAGACACTGAGCACAACCTTTGCCAAAAAGTAAGTCACTTAAGTTATACCTATGCAGTCACTCCCACACCCATTCCTACTAAAACAAGCTATACTGTCAGTCCTTATGTTTTCCCCAGCAGCCGAACATCTCCAATGTGGCCGTTCTGCTGAGCATACAGGTAGCAAGGGGAACACTGTGTACAAGCCGTTGCTCACTCCACTGCTTCTGCGAATGCACTTGGAAATCCTGGTTGGATTGAAAAGCTTGCAGATAAGGAGGTGACAAGTGCTCTTCTCCTGGCTCACCATAGGTAGAGGGAAGACCAGGAGGAGAGCCCAAATAGACAATACACAGGTTTACCCCAGACATCACTACATTATGCACCACACTACAGTAATATTAAAAACACCACATTTGAACTCCAAAAGAACAAAAGTATGTTCAAATTATAATACTTCTGCTTTTGAAATAGTTTTATATTCTTGCAGCTGGTAAACAACCAAACTTTTCTTAGTTTAGAAACAAAATCTAATTTATTTCTGGATTTAGACTTTTTTCTGCCACATTTGGTCAAGAGGAATGCTGCTGGTAACAGTTAGCTCTCTCTACTTAAATAAAAGTGTTTCACCATAGTTCATAATAATAGCACAATAAAAGAAATAATTTTAATGTGAGATACAGAGATTCCTTGGAGATTATACATGCAAATTGCACTGAATCCAAGCTACAGTTCAACAAGAAAAGCAATATTTTGGGACAACAGTTCTGCTTTTGTAATGAGCCTGTAAGATTCATTCCACAGAAATAGCTACAGGTATATTATACCCCATGAACTATTACAAAATTAAACTTCATAAGCAATATGCCTGTGCTTTGTGTGATGCATTTGCTAAAAAAATCATTCAATTTATCATGTTTTCCTGAAGCGTTATGAGACAAGGTCTTTGAATAAAACTCATTTCATTAGGCTATCTTGTTACATGGGAAGATAAGATCTACACTTGACTGAAGACATCATTCCATCATGCCCATAATCACCCTACCTGGAGAAGTAAACATTCAGGACCTTAGAAAAATGGCATTGCGCTGCTTCGCTAATGTTGCTGAAGGAATACATTAAAAAGAAAAGGTCCAGTAGGACACAGTGAAAAATTGTCTGAAAGCAAATTCAGAAAACTCTTCTGTATGCACTGGGTGCAAGTGGTTCAGGCTGGGCGTTCACCTCAGCCTCGGCAAACAGCATGGAGTGGTGCGAGAGGAGTATGTTACCACGGGTAATAACCAGATCCAGGGTCACATACTGTACAATGCCTGTCTGACAGTTTAAAAGGGATATATTTTGAACATTACCATCTACCCAGTCTTCATGTGGATGCTGCTGCACCAGCTGTAAGACTTTGCATAGCTTACGTGGTTAAATATTCCTGAAGGAGGTCTGAGATCTTGTCCAAGCCATGACACAAATCTACTGTGTGGTCTGAGGTTTAATTTTTCTGTGCTTCAGTTTCTCAGCCTACACAGAGGAAAGTGACAATAAGTGCACAAAAGTAAGGTGTTGTGCTGTTAACATAGAAGTCCTTGTAATGTGTTTAGATACCTGCAAGCAAATATTCAGAAGAGAATTTGAAGCTTAATGTATTTTTTTTTCCAGTTTCTTTTGTTAAAATGTTACGGACTCCAACCTGAATACCTTCGTGACTGCCACAAAGGTCATTCAAATAGTCAAGGCAGAAGCAGAGCTCAGGTTTAACAATCAGTAGTGCCTGTTTCATATGAAATTGCCCTCTATAATCTCTGTGTAAGGTCACATAATATACAGTATAGAAAAAAAAACATTTCCCCAGGAAACATCAGTGTCCCCAGAATCTTGAACAAATTATGGGACAGGGTCTACCTACAAAGTCAAGATGTTCCCAGTTGGAACATCTGGTTGTCCTTTGTGCCAGGACTCCCACTGACAGCCATAGCTTGTTGGGAAAACTGAAAACCTCTTTTTACTTTTCTTGCTTAATTTTCAGTCATAGAAGATCCTTGATCCAGCTAACTATGCAACTGCATGACTGCTCTGGGCAGTCTCAAATATAGACAAGAGTACTTGTTTGAAAGGAGATGGGCTTCTGGGGGCTTATAAGAACTTCTCTTGCAACATCAAATTGCATTCTAGGTGATAGTTAAACATATCCATAGATGTTGTTCCCATTGCTATTTATTTCCCAACTAAACAGTACATCTACATCTTTCCCTAAAGCGTTTTTAGTTACGTGATGTTGTTCAACACTTTATTGATAAATGATACAAACAGGTCTACTAAGGAGTATAGTTTTCTGTCAAAAACACTTCTGGACAGAAAATTAAAAATATTATTATTTCTTTCAAATTTTCAAATTTTATTTCTTTCAAACTTTTTTAGTCCTGCCATGAAAACAGGAATATTTATTTTTAGATATTTAGATATGTTTTTGATTTTCCACATATTTTCTTTCATTTTCACATTCTTTACCTCTTCTTCCTTTACGTCTTCTATTTTGTTTTGTCGGTGGGGGAGACAAAATGGAAAAGGCAAAGAATTCTTTTTTGTGAAAAAAAAAAAAAAAGAGGAGTCCATGTAGGATATATCTTATCATTAATATGTTGCCATTTTTCTTTTGAAAACGGGCATTTTTCAGCTATTATGTCTCAGTAAACAAGCAATTTAAAAAAACATGCCATTTGATCAGCTATTCCTAACACCTTAATTGTGGGATATTCTTCTACCCGCAAGGGTGATTCCCCTACTAATAAATGCATTTCACACACAGAAGCTGCAGGCAAAATCTTAGATGCATTTTCTTGTCTTTGACTTCTACCCAATCCTCACACAAATTCTTGTTCCAGACTGAAGAGTTCCTAGCAGCAAAGCCTCTCCCCTACAATCAGTGTAAGGATAGGCTACAATTCTGTTAACGATATGTGCATTTAATCCTCATTCCTACCCATTCTGGTGTTCATTACACGGATTTTGGATTCAACAGTGTGTATGTCAGCCGACGTGAGAATCTATCCTGGAAATTCTAAATTGACTCCAATTTCAAAATAGCCAGTGAGAAGTGAACTTTTTTTGAAGTTTGTGTTTGATGAGGTGTTTGAAGGAAATGCATTCCCGCTGTCTCAGCTAAGCTATCAGCATCCAGAGAGAAACACAGGACAAAAAAGCAAGTGAGCAGGCTCCTTCAGAGAGCTGCATACATTGCCGATGTTAGGATTTGGACACAACACAAAGAAGGGGCACAGGGACAGTGAGTTTCCATTTACGTAGGTCAGCAGCATTTCAGGGAGCTGTTAAAGGCACTTTGCCTAGACTTTACGTTCTTTGATGAAGAAATTCTCTTTTTGCTATAAATATCTGTTCTGCACTTTGCGGTGAGTTCCTGACAGGGATCCCACCAGGATCACCACTCTTACATAAGGTACATATTTCACTGAAAGACTCAGAAATACAACTTTTAATGTCAGGAACCAAAGAAAGTCAAAGCTCCAGGAAGCTGAAACACAACACGTTTTACTCACAAAGCAGTTGATTCATCAGGAATATCACAAATGCTGTGAGTCAATCAGGAGAGGGCTTTGTCCTAAAGCCTTTCTTCAGCCCCCACCACTGAAGGCCACTTCTAAAGCACTGAGGATGGGGATCACATTTTAATATTCACTGATGCCTTGGTGAAGGTTAGATTTGTTTTGCAGTCCATACTCTCATCATTGACAAGATCCTGGCTTGTGACAGGAAAGAAAACACACACACACCATCAAGAAGAGTCTGAAAATGAAATGGGAACAGAACATGGGGAAAAATAATGAGAAAAAAGGAAAGAAAAATAACCTCTTTGAAAGAGCTTTCCAGCCTTTTACAAATTACAATCCCCAAAACATTTTTTTCAGTGGTGCTGCACATCCTTGCATAATGAATTCAAGACTATTAACAATAGGTTTGATTTTCTTAGTTACCTTTTCTCATTCCCTTAGAAGTAGTCCACCGACCCTCGGGGTTCACTGGAAACCGCTGTGACAGTATAATTATGATTTACTAAGTACGAAGGGACAAATTTTCAAAGAGCAGAGCTGGAATTTCACTTTGTAAATGCAAGTAATAATATTCAGAGCAACACAATTATATCCAAACACGGCATGCTTAGAAAATATAGGCACACATAATTTCTTAATTGTTAATTAAGAAATTCTTAATAAATGTCTTTATAGAGGATCTTCTTACAAAGAGTTCTCTTTCACTCCCATCCTGAACTCTGAGCCTGCCTGTCTTGTACTTGGCAACATTATATACTTTTAAGTTAAAAACCAGCCATATGATATCAGGCCATATCCTCAGCTGGAGTAAATCAGCTCTGCCGAAGCAACAGATCCTTGCTGATGTACACCAGCTGAAGTCCTGGACAATTTTTCAAAATAAAAGTACTTTGAAGTGACCCAAACTACAACCTCCTAACAACCCTGTACGGCAGATGAATGTAAATCTCACAAGTCATTGCAAGATGCTGATCTCCCATTTCGACTGAAAATAGAGCCATCACAGAAGTGATGTATTACGCCTCGCCTTTATTCTTCGGGAGGAGGGTGCAGGTGAAGGGAAGCAAAGGGCAGCAAGGGTCTGGGGCTACGCTCTGTTTCTGAAACAACCAGGATGACGAGGCTGTGGGTATCAGCTTACCTCCAGCTCCTGCTGTATCCTGCAATCTGCCCAGCCCAGGTGAAGGTCATGTCTGTCACTTGGAGATTCAGAGTCATTTACATTTATATGTAGTTGTTTTGTGAGTGTGCATGCGTTCAGAGGAGCCAAATGGCTTGTGAATTGGTAATAGGATATCAGAGCTTGTCACCAAAAGGCCACTAGTTCAAAACCAGAGCAGCTGTTCAAGCAACTGAAAGGCGCTAACTTTCAGAGAGCTGCTCAGTGGCTGAGATGAACTAACTTGGTGAATTCAACCTAGATCTCCCCTGCCATGTGTCCATATCACAGAGTTGCTCTGTTGCTGTCAGAAGGGACACCTTGAGGATATTGTTGACAGAAAGGCCAAGGGCTGATGGTGCGGCTGTGTGGTTGATTCCCTCCTCTCACCTCAAGCAGCCTGTTTTGCAGGAGGGTCAGAGATGCGCTGCTGGGGGCAGTGTGGGAAATGTCACCTGCTGCTGCCCTTGCTGGTCCCGTTCCGGAGGTTAAAGCGTGACATCAGACCCATCGATGTTAAATCTCATGCCTTTCAGAATCATTTAGAAAGCTTGAATGAAGAGCTGTGAAGACAGTAATAAATAAACATGCAGAGAGAGCTGTAGCATTTGCAAACCCTGTAGCTCAGGATACCTCTCTCACTAAATTTTGCTGACAATGCCGGCAGGTGCCTGGTGGTAGAATTACTGATTTGTATTTATTTGTTTTCCTAGTATCTGTTTTATCGAATGCTTTGTTTTTGTTTTCACTAAGTCTGTGGGATCCATGCTCTTCACTTAGCACCTGCCTCCCACCTAGGAAATAACCAGTGCTTCAGGTCTGTCTGCCTGAAGAGGGACAGAGAAAGGGATGGGGAGTCAAAGAAACAGTCACAGAAAGCAATATTTAACCTGCTTGCCCTCAGCCGCACAAAATAAGCAATAAAACCTCCTTCTGTGCCACAGCAGCAGCCGAACTCCAAGTCTCCTGCAGCAAGTAGCACTGCCAGAAGCCCAGCATGGCATGAGGAACACTGATGTACCCTGTTACTTGTTGTGACTGGTGTTACAGGTAGCCCCAAGATACCCAGTGCTCTGGCTCTGCAGATATTGGTGTGTGAGCTGAACAGAAAAACTGACCTGTCTGTAGGAGATGCAGTCAGCTCTGTGGACCAATGTGCATCTGTAGAGGCAGAGATGGGACTATATGCTGTTGAGTTACTGAAAGAAAATGCTAGCCCCAAGCTCCGCAGACCTCAGGAGAACTGGGGCATGAGTCAGAGCTTTGTATCTGATCTCATTTCAAGTAAACAGTCATCTCACAGAGTTTCCTGTAACCACAGAAATATCTTTCCTGTGCCCACAACTGACCATCTAAGCTCTACCACACTTTGGGTCACAGTAAAGTAAAACAACAAAAATATCATACTTGTCCATTGCCTGGAGAAATTTCCATTTCTTCATTCTTCCATGGTTGTTTGTACACCTGCACAGATGATCAAACACTTTAGACCTACTGAAACCACCAAAAGTTGAAACATACCTACTGTAGCAAAGCGGGTGAACACTGATTAACAAAATCTGGTATCTAGAAGGAGCTGGTAAGCACCACTCTTCTGAAAACAGAAATTAAAATTGTTCCTTGGTTTTGGTGACTAGCTGAGCCCACCATTACACAAAATTAACCAAGATGCAGTTAATAGAGCAAAAGCAGTCCCAGCAGCAACCACTGGCATGAGCAGCTGTATCTCATTCTTGTTGAAAGGCCTGACTTCAAAAGTACCCACTTGTTTGCTAGGTCACTTCTAGACAGCTCTGGTTCATATAGTAAAAGACTGGTTTACATTCAAGGGGATTTCCTAACAGAAGTTTTCTACATTTCTCGAACTGGCTTCACTTTATTTTGCTGAGGTATAACATTGTATGGTCACCTGTCCATGATCACTACATCTTCATTACAAAATTATTATTGAGGTTACTGTATATTGCACCTTATATCATCCTGTTTCCTATTGGTTTGCTGAACCTCACTCCAGTAGGTGTCTGGGAGAGGTCTATTAGTGTCCTTTGATGACTGTACAGGCCCTTTTTAAGCACTGTTCAAACACAGACCAAAAGCGAGTTTCAGCTCTTACAGTTCACTTGCCAAAAGCTTGAAGAAGCACAGAGAGTAGCCTTGGGTTAGGAGACTGGACAGTAGCAGAGGCAAGGAAAGACCCAAGGGATCTTGATATCTACTCACTCCCAAAGCTTATCCATGCCGCTGAGTCTTTCCCTTGCTGAAATTTCTTATCCTGCTTGAATTTTTTTATATCTGTGGTAAATGTAATTCCTAGAAAAGCTTTAAATGGGAAATGAATACAGAGTTTTGACAAGGGAAACCCCCTCTTTTCCCTGCAGGTGTTCAAACATGTGCAGTAGCATAGAAAGATGAGTTGCCCACCCCACCACGGTGTCTGAGTCTAGCATCAACACAGTGTGGCCACAAATAGCAAAGCAACACTTGCATGGTCCTCCAGCTCACAGACTACACTTGCCAACACTGCGTGCGTGTGACCACTTTGTGCTGATCATCTCACTGGAGGCAGCTGTATTTAACTTCAAGTGGGTTTTGAAGAAGTAAGGGTCAGTAATTTTCACATTTCTCAAGCTAGAACAAACTTGGAAAATCCACTGCTGGGAGGTCCCATGTGATGTTTGTTACCTGAGCATGGAAAGTGTTCCCCTATCTGTTTTGTGTAATAACCTGCAGCTAAATGCAAGTGCCTCCCAAGGAGGTGAATCTACTTTTGTACTTTTCTACTTTGTGAGATATGAAAATCCCAGTGCTCACATGCACACTTGAGCCTGTGAGCACACGCTTGCTTTATTAGAGAGCAAGAACTACCCCTGGAAACAATGACACGCCTGTTAGTCAGTAATTGGCAAGTTACAGAACTACAGCAAAGTGCTCTCCTCTCTAATTCTGACAGTTGTGTATTTTTTTTCCTCCATTTTTTTTACTTAATCTATCACAAAGGTGAGCATAATGACTGTTTGAAGTAGCTGAATGGTGAGTTTATCACATCCGACTGCTGACTCTGCCATGAAGATGGCTGGTGTACCATTAAAAATAGTAGTCATGAGTTAATGCATCTAACCATTCATCACTAGATGTGGTGGTGAAATTTTGCTCAAATTTCTTGAGAAAAATTAGTCTCACTTACAGTGTATGCTTGCTGACAATTCCCAAGCCCATGGCTACCTAGTCATCCTACTTTGAATAAGAGAGGATGGAATGAGTGAATGTAGAACAGGGTAAGGCTGAAGCATGAAGATGCATCTAGCACTTCACCTGGGCAATAACCTCTCTGCTACTGAAGACTCCCTTAGCAGCCCCTCATTTTCAGGAGTCTTGAGGGCCAAGAACCCAAATTAGTTCAGTTTCCGAGATGGTTCCAGCCTCAGATAGGCAGCATCTGGCCAGGTTTTCAAAGGGCTTAACACAATGTGTATTGAAATTTTTAGATGAACTTGGGCTCACTTATCCTGAAATACTGTAACTCTGTTATGCACAGGAGGGATCTATTCATGTGCGTACAACCATGATCAGGGCAGAGTTTCCCAGAAAGTAATGCTGAAAGGAAGTTCACAATTTAGGAACTGAAAAATATCTTTCCCTCACTCTGGGACAGAGGAAAGCTATTTATTTTAGGCTCTCATCAAATAATAAATGTAAGTTTCTCTTGCTTAAGTGGAGTTCAAGGCAATAGCATTACACTGGAGATTCTGCCTAGCTGTGCTCACACACAGTGAAGGAAATTGCAAAGTCATACAGCAACACATTACAGAAGATAGGTGTAAACTGATAGAGTAAAACAGCAATGGATCAGCTAAACTGCACACATACACTCAGATAGAAACTAGCAGATGCCTTAATTCAGGAGTGTGTCAGTATTATCAGGAATCACGAGCTTTGAACAAAAATCAAAGGAACAATAGTGTCACGCTATTGTGAAAAAAGCAAGCAGAGTGCTGGGCTTCTTGTAAAAAGAAACAGTACTCACAAGATGTGTGAAGTTAGCTGGCTCTTTTCCCATAAGTAGGCAGGTCTCCATGGGAGTCCTGTATTCAGGTTAGGTGCTGTCAGAAGGTGTCATTTACTCAAAAATGAGTAAAAGTCCAGAGGACACAGCCTGGAATAAAGGAAAGACTGAATGAACTGAAGTTATTCAAGAAATAAAACTGAGAAGAAACTCAGTGGTAGTCTTCAAGTATGTAAATGTTCTTCTGTACAAAGAGAATGGTCTCTTCCTTACACCTATGTTTGATAAATCAAGAAATTGTTGGTTAAAATAACAGGCAGGATGGTTCAGGCTAGATCCAGAGGTTTTCTAATACTGGGGATCACAGAGCACTGGCACAGATTGTGTGGCAAGGCCATGGTGTTTTCTTCACTAAGGCATACATGAACATTTGCCAGAATGAGACAGATCTCAGGGACCCACCCTAGGCTGGACCAGACAGCTTCTTGAGATCCCTTCCAGCTCTGTGATATCCTAGCATCTCACATTAGGTGGTATTACTCAGTAAAGCTGTGGGCTGGTGCATGCCATGTTACTGCCCAAATACATTCCTGAAATGGTGCAGCTATTATCTCCTCTTTCTGAGTGTACTGGTCAGCCAGCCCTCTGCTGAAGGTACGGAAAGGCAAAAGCAACCAGAATTTACATCCTAAAGCCTCCCTGTTGTTCTGCTGTGTTACATGTAGGGAAAACAGTGTTCAAAGGACCCAGTCTAGTTGGATAGTGAGCACAGATGTGTTATATCCATGGAAGGCAGGAGAATCATTCATATTAGTATTGTGGAATTTTAAAAAGATTTGAAAGACAGGTGCTGAACTATTAAGACCTGGCTACTTTTGACACAGAAATAAGAGTAATAATTGGCTAATTAATTAGTGATTAATAAAAAAATTATGGGGTTTAAATCAAGTGAGTTGTAAATGATACTGAATTGCCAATTTCTTTTTAATAGAAAGTAAGCATTTGGGGAGCTGGTAAAAATGAACTTCTGTCATGCTTTTATTCACTAGCATTATCATTCCTTCTGCTCACTTGTTACTAGTATTTTTGGCCGATATTGAGAAGATAATTTAACAACAGGGTGTCTCAAGAACTAATTCCCTAGTTTTTCTCCATCTGTTTTTACACTGTGGGATGCGCATAAAAACAAAACAATTTTCCCAGTATGAATGAGGAGAATACGCTTTATAGCATGGTAGCACTGCTAAGAAAGCAAGTCATTTAAATATTAAAATGGACTTCCACACATGGTCTCACTTTTCGACAAGAAGCAGCCAGCTGATGTGAATGTTTGCAGTTTACTCACACAATAGGAAGTTTCTTGAGGTACTCCAGCAGAGAAGTGACTAACAGGCATAACAGAATCCTCCAAGATAAAAAGAAACCAACCCAAACTTTCATATGCAAAACTAGTCCAAAATAAACTGTTCTCTAAGGCTTATAAATTTTTAAATTTTCCTCTTTAAAATATTGCCTAGCCTGGGTGATGGCAGAGACCTGAGATTCCTTCCCGTCTAATATCTTACCTTTCTAGTATTCCATGTTTCTTTTTCTCTCTAACTTTTCCACATGTGACATTAACCAGATGTAAGAGAAATAAAATGTCCAGAAATAAAGGGTTAATGTTTGCAGGACTTGCTACATGATTGAAAGCATAAATAAAGCCACTCCTTAGATAATTTCTAGGCTACAAATCTTTAAGAATTTGAATCAATACTCAAATCTTTGAATTACTGTATGACTACCTGGAATTGCAGGGGATTGAGCTAGATGACCGTGTGAGTTTGTTTAGTACTATTGTTGTTTCTATAAAATATTGTTCGGACAAACCAAATATAACCTACAAACAGATGAGACTTGCTCATCAGGAACCCAAATGCATGTGTTTGTAGGACAATACATGCTATTTTTCAACAGTCAGTTCCATGAAAAGAAATACACTTTATGATCTATGAGAACAATAAAAAGTAACTCAGCTTGAAAGATGAATTTAAGTTTTCAAATAATCCCAGTGAAATGAGTATGAAAGACCTAAAGATCAATAATTATTCATAGAAATTATTCAGACAATAGTTTCAAATAACCAACAAATGTGAGAAAACTGAAAGCTATTAACAGACAATTTACACGCCATAAGAGAGGCAGTGCATGAAATGAATTATTCAAGACAAAGAATTTTAGTACTCAGTTTTACTCCAAACTGTGCTTTATCACCAGCACCTCTCCTATGGACCCGGTCATAGCTGCAAGGTGTTCAGTAGGGCATGGCATACAGAAGACATTCACACATATTGATCTGTAAAAACGAGGTACCAAAATGCAACACCTAAATTAGGGAGGAGCTTCTCCTAGAACCTATTTGTAGACAACAGACAGACACCGCTTTAGAAGACTGTTCACTACATCTAGTTTGGACTCATATTCTGGATTGCAATCTATTTTCTCTGTAGAGAGAAACATGAGTCTAAGCTCCTCATTTTGACACACTGGGAGCATAAAGTGATATACCATGAATAATTATTATAGCATCCTGCAGAAAGCTCTGGATAGTGGCCAAGATGAACAACACCCATACACACATGGGAGCACAGAGAACCAGTCTACAAGGACCTGCATGGCACTATCTGGCTTTCAGGCAAGTAATCTCAACAGAAAACCTCTGAGCCCACTTCTATGGAGGATCACTTTCCAGAATCAGTGGTTCTGGAAAGTTACTGTCAAGGTACAGCCAAGTAGCAGAGGCACAGAGATACACAAAAACAGAAGCAAAATCCCTCATCAACTCATAGGTAGAGATCTAGTGACTGGGAACTGCACCATTCTCCAAACTGTCAGATGTTTATATGACTGAGATGGAGGCATTTCCTTCCTAGCCCAAACCCCCTTGCCTTCCATTTTCCATCTGATACTTGCTCTACACTGCCAACTCAGGCTTGCTATGATGTGACTTCTGTGGAAAGAAAGACCTAGTGGAATAGTTCTCACCTGCTGTGTTGTGTTCCTCATCACTCAGACTTGCTTTGCTGTTCTGACTATGACTAGCAACACTGAGTGAGTAATTATGCAGAGTTCAATGGTGATACTTACTCCTCCAGTTTATGCACTTATTGTCAGCAAAACTATTTTTTTTTGCCCTTGACAACTTGTGGTCAGTTAAAGGTCATATGTTTCCTTGGCCAAGAATAGCTGTCATGACAGCATCTTGGCCAAATTGCATTGATGTTTTCTCACTAAGAATTCCTTGCAGAATTTCTGGAAAGTGTTGTTCTTCCACGCTTTCTTCCTTAAAATGGCATTAGAGGTTGCTCCAAACTGCTAAATAAATCTACATCTACCCATTCACTCTTAAGTAGTGAGATACTCTGTTTCAGTTTTGGGACAAATGCAGTATAATAAGGCTCCAAGAATTCCACCTCTTTCCTACACAACCCAAGATGGTAGAACATCATTAAGGCAAGCTTGCATTTTGAATTTATGCCTTTTGGTCAAGAAATCTCACAAAAGATTTGCACTGTTTCAGAATTACCAAACTTGATTCTGGACCCCGACTTGAAGCCTGGACTTTAAAACAGACCTTAAACCTGACATGGAAATTGCTTCAAATTTCTCCTTCATGTGCAGCCTGGTTTTTATTTTCCCCAAACCAGTTTCCTCTTCTTTGCTAGTTGGATCTGCAAACGCTTAAAGAGGCACCTAAAATTTGCTCACCAGGCTTAGCTTAGCTAGAAACAGATTAGGCACAAAGGAGAAAAATCAACCCTTTATTTTCCAGAAAGTTATCTTTGCTAAAGCTGCCAGGAAAGATGGGATGCCAACTCCCATCCCTGCCATACACAGCTGGGATTATGGCAGAGAAGATGTTTGTAGTCTCCAGCAGAGAAACACTTTAAGGCATTTAAGGCTCCCTATGAGCACCAGCTGGAGTTTGCAGCGGAGGCAGCTGTTACAGTATGTGGGAAAGGGACCTGCAGATTAAAACAGACATGGCAGCTTAAGGAAGCATTTGGAGTGAGTTCCCCGTCTAGATACCCCTTCTCCACTGACAGCTGTGTCTATGGAGGGAGAGTGGAACATGCACTTGCTCCAAAGCCTGGGATGCACAAAAGGGAAGCAGAACAGATTCTCCAAATTGCCAACAAGCACTTTTACTGTCTTCAGACCCTCGCCAGACCGTCATTAGGGAGCGCCACATGTGCGTGGCAGACATTGCACTAGACACAGCTGTTGGCAGTTCCTTGCAAGTAGAAGGCCAGTGTCACTCCAGTTCTTAGCTGGGAAGGGATAAAAAGAGAGGAAACTCCATTTAAATGCCAAATACACATGCACAGAAACACATCTTTTGGAGGAAAGACAGGAGCTTTCAAGAGGCTATGTCTCCTCTTCCTCCGTTACTTGGAATAATACCTTGCTGTTCTGAGTTTATGTGATTCTGAAAGGCCAGAGGACAAAGAAGTCTTGGAAGCTCTTTTTACACCACAACAATCCTTTGTAAATCCAGAGATGAACGCTTGCTGCCCTTGATCTGTGTTCCCACACCTCTCCTTTGTAGCTATGGCAAGGCAGAGCCCAGGACTATATATCACTGAAGAACAGTGGCTTCTGGGAGAGCTGCAGCTTGACCACAGCTCAGACTCAAAGTCCAGGTCTGGACTTGGAGAAAGAGTTGAATGCAGACCTGTGTGCTTGGTGTGTCCCTACCCACCCTTCCCAAGCTTTCAGCAGGAGCATAGGCCATGTGGACAGGTCCACCATGAGTGGCCTTTCCCACTCATCATGCTGAAGACTCACATCACAATACATTTTTGTACACATTTGAGGTTCTAAAGAAGTACTCCACTCATGGTTGTGCTCCACAGTGCAGGCACACAGAAAACGTCTGATCCCAGGTGAGCATCCTGCACCTCTGAGAAGTTTCCAAGGCCTGTGGAAAGCAACCTGCCCCCTCTGTTCCTCTGCCCTAGTGAAAACACCTCCAGTCAATGGAGCTTGTTCCTTACTTTCTCCCCACTGCCACTTCTTGTTGCAGGAAAGCAGGACATAATCCTGCATTATGAAAACTAACTTGCAAGTGTACAATGCCAAGATAAGCACCAGATTTCTCTCACAAAGGCGGAGACTTTCATATTTGCTGCAGTGTATAAGATATAGCTTCCCACAGTTGAAGCGGTTTGGCAAGACTCTGCCTAGTAACACTGTCATCGACTCAAAGAAATCTGTTTGATTAGATACCAAACCTTTCATCTACTATATTAACATCACTTTTATGCTCCTCCGTCTTTTAATTTGGCATGCCAGTAGCACTGAGAAGCCACGAAATTCCTGTTGTGCTAGATGCTATGCGAACACATGGCAAATATTCATTGCCTGCCTTCAGGCCTAAAGTCAGCAGTCAAAAATACGGCGCTAACTTTCCAATTTCAAAATTACTCCCGAAATGATGCAGTATGTTATTGCACTGTCCAGAAACACCCCAAAAGCATGCAAGAGAATTGCTCAGCATTACAGATACCCACTTTTCCTGTAAAAATCCACTGGTTATTTATGGGAAGGGAATCACATTTGGGCATACTGCATGGTGGCAGTGCTCAGTCCTCCTGCTCAAAGCACAACAGGTGCTGGTGCTCTCCATTGCCGTGTGAGTTATTGCTCCATTACCAGCCTGAACCTGGAACTCTGCTCAGGCTGCAGCAATAACAAGACAGATAGGTCTTTATGAAATCTACACTATTAACACTATTTGTTTTGCCATGAGTTGACAACTTTAGTAAATTGCTCATAATTGGCTATCGAGGAAAAAACACAGCTCTGCTCACCTTTATTATGGTATTGATTTTCAATAATTGCTTTTTTTGAGGGGGGTTGTGAGGAGGGAACTGCATGCATTGCTTTTGTGTTGTACAAGAGCCTACAAAGAAATTCGCAGTGTGGGTCTGATCTGCATTTGGAACTTCACAGTGGCAAAAAAAAAAAAAGCACATAAAATGCACACCAGAAGTAGCAGAAGCAAAGATTTACATTTTTTTTTTCTCTGGCATTATATTTTAGCATTAAAAGAAAAGAATGGAATTAACCATGTAGCTAAACACGATGGTAGCCCTGTAGGAGACTCGTGTTAGTCAAAGGCTGAAATACATTAACATTAAAAAACTCCATAGGGTTATTTTAAATATTCATTAGGAAATTTACAATCTTTCGTGTAATGGCTGAGGACTCCAGTGTTTTTATAATTGGAAGCCAGGCCAGTGGAAACTTTCTCAGCCATGGGAAAACAATGTGGCCCAGTTTCTGTTCCTACGTTAGAGATTCTTGATTATGCTCTCTAAATATTAATCCCCTGAACACATCCACTCACACACATACCTGATACTACAGTATCATTGTGTGGCATCATTCATTATCAGCTCTTCTCTTGGACGTTCCTTTTTTTCCCTTCTATTTTTAGTAAATATGCAACCATACCCATGGCCCAAAATAAAGCATTCTCCTTCTTTCAGAGGAAAGGGACAGTGTTGCTGGGAAGAATGTAAAGAGTGTCTGGTGTCTCTCAATAGGTAAATGATTCAGAAAATTTGTTGACAAGCACAAACTCTTAACATATATCCAAGGAAACTGTCAGAAACCCTGTTTAGAGATAACTTGCTCAAAATTCAATTAGCACAAGATTACAAACTCATCTAGGAAAAGAAAGGGTATCTCTGGTGCTATTTTTTTTCTTTTTTTTTTCATGTATCATTTCTTAGCTATAAGCTAGCCAAAAAGTCAGCATTCATTCAGTTTTCTAGCCTTTTGTTTCTGTGGGCACCGGAGAACTGCTGGAATTTTTGCTTCCTCACTTTCTTGTTCCATAGATGTCAAATGATCACCATAAAAGACTGGGAAAGGAGAGTTCTGAAGATTTACCCCTCCCAGGAGATCTTTGCCCAGATTTGCTATAAAACTCAGTGTAATCTTTGATCTTCCAGTGACTTGTACTCTTCTCTGTTACTTGAAACCCAGCATTATTATTAAGCTTAAGTAGATTGCTTTAAACTTCTAAAATATTTACTCTCCTGCCTCCCAATGGGATGTTAACAATAAAAAATAGCGAGGGCTTCTACATTTGTTTTTACTTTACATAAACGAATTAAGCAGCCTCTACTAGACTCGTTTAGACCCTCAATAATGTAAACTGAAGCAACATAAAAGAGCTTCTACATCCATGTTTACAGAGTAGAAATCCTACAGTTTTTGGAGGGAGAAGTTTAGAGAAGGTGCCTAACTCATCTTTACTCTCTCAGCTGTGAGCAAACCTTGACAGGCTCCTCTGTTCATAAGGGAAACGTGTGACACTAACAGCTCGGTTGTTTGCTTTTGTATTTTTTCAAGTGAGTTCAAAGAACTGACTTGATTGTATCCCTTCCCCCTCCCCCACCCTTCATCCTTCATAACCATTGTTTAATGAATTTTTATTAGAAAAGCATGGCTGCAGTTATGAAAAAAAAAATCTGTCTTTGAAACCAGGAGGAGAGTGTGTTTTCCCTGGCATTAGCCTGTTAGTTTTTAATATCAGGTTTGCACTGGAGTTGACTCCTGGTGCATTTTGGAACCATAAGCCAACAAAGTGAAGCTAATGGGAAAGGAAATAATACAGGAGAAGAGAGCCTCTTTTGAAGTGTGGGCAGGAAATCTGCACAACTCTCCTCCTCCTTCTCCTTCTCCTTCTCCCTCCTTTCCCCTACCGCCCCCCATCCCATGCAGCGCCCTCCTCTCCTCATAAAGAATGACTCTTGCTTGTTTTTTGTTTAGAGGATGTGGATCAAGCAAAAACACCACCTTAATTTCAGCATCTCAATCAGTAAAACTTCTGGGAAAAGCATTCCCTGGTGTAAAAAAAATTATTAACAAATCAGTAAACATGAGGAATGAATACATGAGGATTTAACTTTATAGTTCTGGACAACATAAAAGATACTGCCTTCCACCAAGCTTTTCACTGCAATATGTCTCCTGTACAGCTTCTGAGAACCATCAATGCACACAGTACTTCTCGGTTCAGTGAAGATACTGGAGTATGTCATAGGTGCCTCAGAGACCTTTTCACACTTCATTGTATTAAAAACGTGAAATAAAAATTTGCAGGCAGAATCATCTCCAGCTCTCCACATCAGTGATGCAAAGCATTGCCAGAGTACAGTAATTGATTTGATCCCAGTCGTTTATTGTAGCTTATTCATTGATGGCAGCCCTCATGAAGCTCAATTTGTTTTGTATAACTCTGAGAAGTCTGGGCTAATGTTCGTTTTCCCTCCTCATTTTCTCTCAGTTATAGCTTCAGTATTTCCTGGAGAAACAAGTGGTCAGTGGGAAATCCTCTAATTCAGTATTTGGAGTTTTGCCTGTTTTCCCTGTTCAGTTAATTACTTTGTCATAGACCTTCTTGTGACACTTGGTTAAGCTATTTTATCTCAGATTCTTAACTATTTAATGGAAATTGGACTCTAAAATAACTCTGTGATTATGTTTTTAACATTAACATTATCATACAGTAGTACCTGAGGGAAAATGTTAAAGAAACAGCAGACACTGCAGCACTAGTGAATTATCAAAGTATCAAGAGACTTGAAAAAGAGGTGCAATGGAAAGTGAAAGAGATCACAGAATTGAAAAATAGAATATAGAAATCACTGAATTTCTCTTGTCCACTATCTTTCAGCTCAAAGGCTATAATAATTCTGTGATATAACATGTTAATGAATGGCACACCAGAGCCTGTTCTCATCAGTGCTAGAACTCCATCATTTGCTTTTAACATAAGCCAGCATTTCCTTGGACATATCATCTAGGACCGAGTCACTTGCATCTTTTCTCGGATGTCAAAGCACAGCACAGCTGGGACATCACAGGCATATCCAACCTGTGGCCCACAGGCCTCACGGGGCCCAGCACAGCTCTCACCGAGGCCTTCCCGCTGCTGCCAGGCCATCATGGCGGCTGCTCTTTCTGTCCAGCAGAGCCCTGGACGTGCAGCCCTCACTCAGCACCAACCGGACACCAGCATGCAATTAACCCTCTCTGAGCTGAAACCAGGGCACGGAGCAGGCACAGTGCAGTGCTGACTCAAGTTATGGCAAATAACTGTATGCATTTTGATACATTGGCTAAACACAGTCCTGTGAACAGCAGAAAGTATGCAGCCGTGCCTTCTGTTTTGATAAAGGAGTTTGAGAATAGATTTCAAGATTGCCAAAAATTGTCAGTTTTTTGTGACTCCATTTTCATTCAACATGTCCTGCAAAATTTCAAATGGAATGTATACAGTTGCAATCAGATATTCAACTCGAAAATTTGATTATATCTCTTTACCAGTCTTTTAAAAGCGCTCTCTTACCAGAGAGAAATATCTCTTGCTTCATAATCACACCTTATTCATGTTATCGCTTTTTGACATTTGTGAACAACTGTTCTCAAGGATGAAGCACAGGAAAAATAAAATTTCCTCAAAAATCTCTGATGAACGCCTTGTGAGCTCACTAAGAATTGCAACCACTGCCATCAAACAAGACTGATGAGTTAGTTTCACAAAAACAGGGTCATATCCCACTAGTTTTTGTTGCTATACTTTTTATGTTTTAATAAAAAATATAAAAAAATAAAATATTTTGTTACTTACGTAGGTTAAATATACATTTCATAGGGCTGCAAAAGTAATGCCTCTTATTTTATGATATTGCCCCACGTCAGAGGCAGATGTTGGTGTGGCAGCAGAACTCGCACCTTCCCACCAATATCCAATTACATGTTTTTGCTGTGTGACAGATGGAAGCAGAGGGGCAGTCTGACAAAGAGGCAACTGACACGGAAGTGCATATGAAGTAAAGGTGTGTCATTGGATCCCTCCATGCAGAAAAAATGTCACCCACTGACATTCGCTGACACTTGCTGGACATTTATGGAGACCAAACAGTGGATGTGAGTGCAGTCTGTTAATGGGTGGTGCTCTCCAGCAGTGGTGACAGCAACAGTGGGTCACCTCTGCTGGTGCAGATGTTTACAAGCACAGCATGCCGGTTCTTGTTCATTGCTGGTGAAAATGTATAGCTAATGGTGGTGACTGAGTTGAAAAATAGTGTTTTGTGGGTGAGAATTAGCTCTGGCAAACATCGTTACCGTGCCCATTGTATTTGTTGTTGTCATTTCCATGGAAGTAAATAGGAGGCATTACTTTTGGCGTGACCTACATATACGTGATCCAAGACAATTCTTCTTCACTCAGTGCAGCCCAGGCAAGCCAAAATGTTGGACACTCATGACCTAGCCATTTACTGGTTGTGTGATGATTGTATGCAGGGAGTACATAATGAGCAAGTGTATGTGTGTGTCACGGGATGCTGGCAGCAACCCTTTGCTGTTGTTTCCAGTGGTACCTGGACTCCTAGCTGTATTAAGCACAGAAGGAACTAATGGGATCAGAGGATGGAGGGTAACTTCCTCTAAATGTTACAGTCCTTTTCAAAACCGATTCATTCTTAGCACTAGCGTAATAGACTAGTTTATTAAACTAGGTAAGTATGTTTCTCTCCAGCAACAGAGTGAGCATGAGTTTAGGAAATAAATCCCTGCTATTTCTTATTTGCTGTGTTTGTTGGTGATAAAAAAATGTTCATAGAAGAGGGCATGGTAGGGTTGCTGAAACATCCCTCTACAAGTTGTGAGACACTTGACAAATGATTAATACCAGGATCCAATCATGCACATCTGACCAAGGACCAAACATGTCTAGACACTACAGGGATAAGAGAAAAGTATCTAAAATTCCATCCAGAAAGTGTGCTACATAAACAGAAAACTACGTACTTTACCTCGCCACATGCTTTTATGATTCTTCACAAAAATATAATTACGCAGTAGTTGTATGATGTTTTTTAAACATCCAAGGCATTTGAATACCATTGGTTTTCTTCTGCAGTAAAAAATCTGTGTCAGAGTTAGTTACTCTGAATTCCTGTTAAGGCTGATGAAAAGAAAATGGGCACTTCCAAGACCCAACTCATTTCCTCCAATAGCAGAAGTCATATGAATCACATCCCAAAAATACTTATTTGTTTCCGTCACCTACAGAGCAAGTATTGAGTGACTAGCTCAGATGTAGCTGTCCACAGGAGAAAGGGTTGAGTGAGTGATTCCCATCCCAAAGCAGAGTTTTGAGATTCACTGAGGGAAGAATGGAAGGTGCTGGGAGGCACGTGGCCTGAAAGACGCTAGAGAGTTGGTTGAGTTGTGACAGAGGAGTTTGATCCAGGTTCCCTGTGTACCAGTAAATTTGTAAAAACTACACAGACCAACTCCCACCGACTTCCATGTGTCCTCAATGCCAAGCTCAACTTTAAGATACAAATTGCTCTGATCTCATTTGCCTCTATGATGGTATTTACTTCATGACCTTGGTGGCATCCCCAGGTGGCACTAATTAGCCCTTCTGCCCTCAGGAACTGCAACCAATCGTGTGCCTGCATGTGTGCGGGGAAGGGGCAGTATTTGGAGATCTCTGTGCTACCGCTGACTTGCTGAAGTCACTCCAGCCAGGAGATCTGAAACCCAGGAGGCCTAAAAATCTTACCATGTGTCTGCAATTGTCAGTAGGGAATCACTCGTTGAATCATCAAATATCCCAAATTGGAAGGGACCCACAAGGATCAGCAAGTCCAACTCCTGGCTCCACTCCTGCTAGACTCTGAGAAACAGCAGCCTCCTGGGCTGAGAGCCGGGCCTGCTCTTCTGGCCCACATTTGGAAGGTAATCCATGTTCTCGTACCTTCTGCAGGAGCCTGTGTGAAGCACTCAGACTTAATGCCTGGCCCAAGACTGCAACTGCATGCACTTGTGAGGACCAGCACTGTAACCCTACAGAATTAAAACCCTGTAGGTACGTGTTACAGAGTGGGAAAGGTTACACGTCACCATTCAAGGCAGCATGGGGTATAAGTACTAAAAAGATCAGCTAGAAAGGCAGCAAGACTGCACACCCGTGAGTACTCACTGAAAAACAGAGATCAGAACCATGCACAACAGGAGGCATTTACCCTCAGGAGGGATTCCGAGAGGACAATTGTATGCAGACATTGCTCCCACAAGCTCAGGAAGGCAAGCTCAACCAGCTTCATTTCCTGACCATGTTACAGCTTCCCTGTGTTATAGAGCAATCTGAATTTACCTCAGATGATTTCTCTATGCTTATCTCCTCTTGGGTAGAGAAGAATTAATGACTTATCTACGTTCTTTCCACCAATAGCACGCAAGCAACAGACAAAGAGTTAAATATAGGACCAAAGTGGAGTCAGGCTGCCTCGGAAACCTACCCCATCTTTCGAAGAGGGCTGATGAAGCAAGTGGACCAAGAAAATGACATAAAATCAGAGTCTGTGCCTGAAAGTTAGCTTGGTTGAAACAGAGCCATCCTCTTGGAGTACAAGGCCAAAAACAGTTTATTAAAAAGTGGTGAGTAAACCCCATATGCAGAAGCAAGGGGAGTCGTTCCACATTTTTGGCACCAGAAGGCTGGAGGAACCCTCACCTGATGTCATTTTAAAGTGCTCTGCAAATACACTAAATAAGAGTGGGGTTTCTGCACAAAATGAAAACTTATACAAACTCTTAAAAAAAGCCAAACTTTAAACACGTGAAAGCTTATGAAAAATTAGATGATGTGAAAAACACTTTAAATCAAAGCAGCAGGTAAAGCTGGAAATAAAGTTATCTTCAGTTAAAATCTCTATGTACCACATTGACGGTAATGCTTCATTTCCTGCAGACTGTAAGTAAATCAAAGCCTACTTTGGGTTTCCATATCTGTCTAAGATCTCATCTCCAAGAATGTATTATTTTGGCATTTCCCACATTGGAATTACCTCTGGTCCAAATTTGGGTAATAGAGTATGATAACATATTAACAAGTAATAAGCATGAAATTTTTATCCATTTTAAAATGTATTACTGTGAAAGAAAACAAACACATAAAAAAGCTAGCATTTCAAAAGTAATCAGCAATAGAACCGAGAAAACAAAAGACTTAAGTCACAAGAGAAAAATGAAAGGAAAGGAAAGTATAGCTAATTGGTGGCACTTTTGCAGAGAAAGAATGTAAGAAAAACTGCATACCTATACAGGAAAAGTAAAACAGATGTGTGAAGTGTCTGACTGAGCTATTGTTTTAGCTCTGTAATCTAAAATAGCTGACTTGATTTCATTTTAACAAGGGATTAGTTTAGCAGACAGTTTGGATTAGCAGCAACATATATAAATAAACATGCTGCTCTTAAAACTTAAATACTCATCTTACAAGATGCAGAACAACAAGAACCAGAAAAATGCTAGTCTTGAACTTCTAAATTGTAGAGCCAAAACACATGTCCATTCCACAGAGACAAGGAATTAGCAAGAGCCCTCACACTGAACAATGTAATGTAAGAAATATTTGTGCTTATGATTTCACTGAGAAGCAACTCAAGCTCAGCTCAGTGCCCTAATTGCAGAGAATTACAAAATATTTTACACCTAGCTATTTTAAGAAGGACCAGATCACACTTCACTATTCATACCTTCTTATGAGCAGAAACCCAACATGCCAGAAATCATGGGATGGACATTTTGGAAGTAAAAAAAAAAAAAGAGATCTGTGTTGCTGCTGCCATAGGAGAGGGGAGAAAACTCTCCGCAGCTAAAGAATACCCTTTTTCTGATATACTTTTGTTTTTCTGATATACTTGTTTGTGAGGGTAGATAGCGACAGGACAAGGGGGAATGGTTTTAAGCTGAGACAGGGGAGATTTAGGTTAGACATTAGAAGGAAGTTTTTCACACAGAGGGTGGTGACGCATTGGAACACGTTGCCCAGGGAGGTTGTGGAATCTCTGTCCCTGGAGGCATGCAAGGCCAGACTGGATGCGGCTCTGGGCAGCCTGGTCTAGTGGTTGGCAACCCTGCACTTAGCAGGGGGGTTGAGACTCGATGATCCTTGAGGTCCTTTTCAACCCAGGCCATTCTATGATTCTGTGATTTTCATACAAAAGAAAAGATCTGGTTATCAGGGGAAAGACCTGAATTTAGATGTACAGAATCACAGAGACCATTGACTTGCAGAGGGTGGACAGGGTGCACCTTGGAATAGTAACCACGTGAGCTGTTACAAGAGCTTTCAGTTCAGCTCCTAAATTCCTGCATGCTCTCTACAAAGATAGCCCATCTGGAATGGCTTTCACTGGAAAAGAGTAGAGCAAGAAGGACCAGGATGGTGCTGTTCTCCGTGTCCATGACAAATGGGCTGAACCCAGCAGGTTTTAACTGCAGCAAGAGAATTTTAAGCTACATATTAGTATTACTCTAATGGCAAAGATGCAAGATGTTATGGAGACGTTAAAAGTGGAGTTCTATAAAATGAGTTAGACATACAACTGTGAGGAAAGCCTTAGGATGGCAGGCTGTGGGCTAAATCTGAGGTTCCTCTTGTTTTTCATGGAGTAAAATTCATCTGATCAAATCCTGACAGACACAGTAGATACTATCAGCTGTATGGCAGTCAGACCCTAGTAAATTCATAGGTTTTACGAGTCTTGGGTAAAATCAAGAACGTTCAGCAAGGAGTTGCATCCGTCTGGAAATATGTCCACAAAAGAGAGTTCCTAAGAGAAAGATCTTGCAGGTACAGGAAAGCAGGCCACTGAAGAAATCAGAGAATGTCAGAAAGGCTGTAGTAGTAGGTGGAGGAATGTACAAAGGTCATTTCTGAAGCATAACATTTTCATCTAGATCTGCCACTAGTCATGACAGGTGTGTCTTTCTCCAACATGGAGGACAGCTGCCTGGAGCCCCAAAGTCTTGTCAGGGAGCTAGTTCAGAAACGATATAAAGCAGGGTAAAAAGGTCTGGACTCAGAAACTTGGAAAAAGAAAATTGAGGGAACATGCTGACAGCATCCTTAGGTGAGACTCTGGCCTAAGTATCACCTGCCAATTCCATTTATGCCATATGAGAGGCAGTATTTGAACCCTCTTACATCAAAGAAAGCTGACCCAACAGAAAGAGCAAAGTACAGAGAAATGTACCAAGAGCAGAATTATTTCAAGGTAAACATAAAGCCAGATTCAAATTGTGCCCCTAGAGAGTTACTCAAAGGAGACTGATAAGTTAATGAATTTGGAAGCATCCTACTTAGTACAGGAACTCATAAAGAAAAGGATGATCCATGGCAATGTGCCACTGAGGAGAGGAGAGGTGCTGCTCCTTACAGAAGACCTTCTCCTCTTTTTGGAAGCTAGGAGACCATAGGAATTTTCATCAGAGAGGGAGTTGTTTCTGACAATACAGGGTGTGGAAACTTTCTATCTGCGCACCAGTTCAGCCTCCCAGGGAAGGAGTCTGATGTCTACAGAGTCATTACAGGGAAGAGCTGAAAGTGGATTGAGTTATAAAGCCATGCACTGATCCAGTAAATAGTTAATGACAGGACAGAGGCTTCACACTAACTCTGTAAGATCTCAAGACTCTTCAGATTTCATGTGGACTTTCTGCACCTTCCTGAAGCTTTGTTTTAGCTTGTTCAACTGTAGCAGCAGTTTACTAATGAACAAGCGGCTATTGCCCAATTTGTTATTCTGATTGCTAAACTTCTGTTTAGATTATCATAGTTCAGTATTTTTATGTAGATACAATAACAAGTAGTTATTCTTTGTAGCTGTGAACCCAGGATAATGACATAGTATAGAGCAACACAAGAATGAGATGATAACAGAAGGAAAAAATGATGATACTGGAGACCCTTGAGCTATTAATTTATCAGTGGTCCTGATTCCAGACCAGTGGCAACTCAGGCAATCACAAGACCTTTCTTTCCTCAGAGCCGTGATAGGGAGGTGCTGATCAAGTCAATTGGTCCTCCTACAGTCACACAGCTTTCCCCCATGCCACAATCACCAGTGGAGTGAGAAAAGCACAACCACTGTTTTATACTGAGAGCCAGCATCACCCAAACTTGGGTGTCTAAATGAGGTTCCTTAAGTCTGTGTGGTTCAAAAGTACAATGAGATCATTTTCTTAAAAACCCTAGGCAAATCATTTATCATGAGTGGGGCTATCCTGGGAAAAAAAAATATTGCTTTTTTCTCAGTATTTCACAAAATGACTATTTAATTGGGAATTTGCCAGATACCAGCTGGTCTCACCATGAGGAATGTAATCTGTAGTGACAGGTCACTTGGCTGTTTTCAGTTTTTGAACAAATCCTCTTCCTCTAAAAGATGAGGGAAGGTCAGCCTATTTGCTAATGCAAGGAGAAGCAGAAGACCTATCAGTAACTTAGTCATCTCTTTCTTCCAGACATGGATGAGAAGACACAGGAGTAATACGTAGCTGGAGGAGAGAACTAAAAGCGACCCTGGCAGAGAACTTAGGAAATCAAAAACAGAAACAGATCCAGTGTGCTTAGGAGTTTTGCTTCAGGGAAGAGCAAATGGATTTTATTAGCACATCCAATCCAAGCCTTCTTTGTATCCATGGTCCACACCAAAATCTCACCAACCAGAAACTTATCCAAACATGGCAGACCTGCTTGGATTACATTCACAGTGCAGTGAGAGTGGCACAAGGAGCCTGGTCTTTGACACATGCTGATCTTTTTTCTAAGTGGCACAACCTAAAAGCTGCAAATAAATTGTGAAGCTGGGAGTGAGGCAATATTTGCATGTGCTGCCTGCCTGCTTCCAGCCTAGCCAGCACCAAAAAGGCAGAAAGCAGAAAAAAGAGTAAGTTTTGACTACTTCAGGATATTTTGCCTGAATAAAAACTGCGAGATGTATCCTAACACTATTTTAATTAAAATGCGATATCAACTGGATTTGAACCACCACCTTTGATACCAAACTCAGCAACTTTATATAGCATGCTTGAGTGGAGATAAAAAATTAATGTGTTAAATAATTTAGGCATCAGAGAGAGTCCCATGACCATAATATAAACATATTGATGTTGGCAAGAAAACATTTATTATTAATTTTACGTAAGAGCTACAAAGTTCCAGGTGCATCTCTTAATTCATGCCAAACTTTGTAGACATATAGAGTTTCATGGTAATTAGAACTTACTTATTTGCATCAATTTATTAACATTTATCAACATTAAGAAAAACAAAAATGATACAGAAGAAGGAGGATCATTATAAGTTTTCTGTGCATATTTGGCCTGAGCAACCAGTCTTAATAAGTTTTGAGTGCTAGTATAGTAGATGAGTAGGTGTTTACAATAATACAAAAGGTATTCACTTCCCATTTTTGAAATTGTCATGGCAATGCCCCAGATTTCCTACAAAATTCTGAATAGACACTAACTAAAATGTATATTTTCTTCTGTTATTGTCTTCCTAGAATGATGACCTCCACCTACAGAAAATCTGGAATAGCATACATATACATACACGTATACATACCATCTGAACATACATATGTGTGATACAGATACACATACATACCTTCAGGAGGTATATATATGCATGTAGGATAAACAAAAGTGTTGCAAACACCAAATCTGTAAGGAAAAAAAAATGTATATTCTTGTTGTTGTTAATAATCAGTTGGCAAAGGGACGTTTCTGAGGTTTCTTCATGGTATGTGTCTTTGAACAGAGCTCATTTTCTGAATACTGCAACTTTAAATGAAGAAATCCCTTCACCTACCCTCATTTATATTCAAAAACAGATATTACAGTAAGTCACTGTGTTTGCTCTCTTCATGATCTAGGCCCAAATTTCCAAACAAAAATTTTTGTGCCAAAATTTTAGACCCCTAAATTTGGAGGGGAAAAACAGCGTCTTTATGTTTGTTCTCCTTACTCAGCACTTTCCTGCTCTGAAATAACACAAAGTGAGGCCGAACGGACCGGCCAGCACCGAGCCCCAGTGCCAGCAGCTGCGTGGCGCCGAGGAGGCAGTGAGCCTCAGGTGGCACCGGGCCGCAGGGCTGGCTCCGGCACCAGGAGCATGTTGGGGCTGCAGGGTGGCTCAGCCGGGCCTCCTCCAGCTCAGGTGCTGCCCTGCCAGCATTCCAGGCAGCTCCCACAATGGCAGAAAGAGATGACTGACTGGATCTGCGCTCCTCAGACCCCACTGCAGGAGAGCCAGCTGGCCGTATGGTGGGACTTGTCTATACTAACACACATCTTGTATGCTTCTAGGTCATCTGCCGCAGCATTAAAATGGGCACTGTGCTGAGAACATAAATACAGAAAGCAAGACTAGAGGAGGCAGTACGATCATAGAGCACTAAAGAGCAAAATCAGAATGATTCCTTCTTTCTCTCCTTTTCACTAATGTAATTAAAGACTTCCACAGCATGGACACAAAGGGAGTATTTAAAGTGAATTTAAAAATAATAATAATAATAATAATAATAATAATAATAAAATAAAGGTTTAATATACTTGCAGGGAAAAAAAAAAGCTAAAAAATTTTCTTAAAAAAATTAAGTTCCACAAATGTCTGGTGAAACTCCATAAAACAGCTGGAGCTTGTTAATAGTCACACTCTCCTGTGACCTGAGATGCAGGAATCTAACCATGAATTTTTTAAAGATATCCTTTAAAACGAGTGCTGGCTGATATCACAGTGGTCTGGTGGACTGAAGCTTTCATTTTTGAAGACTGTGAGGCAACTAGTGGAATTCAACTCTCCTGACATTTAGGTTTCAGGGAAAACTTTTTTTTATTTCTTCTTCTGAGAAAGAAAAGAAAGGGAAGGGAAAACAAAGGAAAAAGGTAAAGGTAAAGGTAAAGGTAAAGG